>NW_027266537.1:0-79818 GCF_046630445.1 Rutidosis leptorrhynchoides | reverse complement strand
GATCAAAATCAGAGCAAATGAAAGAAAAAGAAAAGAAATCATCACTGCGATTGACTGTTCAGCTCACTATTATAATAGGATAAAATAGACACACCAACGGAGTATATTGATCAAATGCAAGAAATTGAATCTTCGAATCACATAAACTGCATTTCACAATAACAATAAGCAATAATCAGATCAAAGGACTAGTAAAATTGAATTGAGAAGAAAAAATCATACCCGAGTGGATAAACATTGCCAGTGAGTTGAAAAGCGACAGAGGAAGGACGACGAGCTCCTTCAGCATCATCTAGGATCGACTTTCGTCTGGTTGTTGAAGTTTCAGAGAAAGAGGCATGGAAGAAGAATGCTGTGAAGAGAAGAAGCAAGAGGTAGAAGAAGATGAGTGTTGTTTTGGTTTTAGGATTCATCATAATTTTCGACTACGAAAAGAAGAAAATGACTTGTTAAAATCAGCAAATTATAAATAAATTTTTAAAAAAAATTAGATAAACATTTTATTGGAAAAGGACAAAAAGGTGAACATTTGTAGTCGGTCCGAAAACGGCGTTTTCGGTCCCAAAAGTTAATTACCCGTAATTAAGACTAAGTAAAATCGGGTTTGGATTCCCGGTCAAAGGGTAAGACCGGGTCTCCCATTCCCGATTTTTACATTTTTTTTGTTCCGCAATTGACACGTCGCAAGCATGGATTGGTCGAAAATGTCGGCCGTTTGACCGGTTTTGGGAATACCGGTCAGACCGGTTGACCGGTAATCCCAAAACCGGTCAAACGGCCGACATTTTCGACCAATCCATGCTTGCCACGTGTCAATTGCGGAACAAAAAAAAATGTAAAACCGGGAGAATACTTAAACCGGCCGGGAATCCAATTTCACTCCGTCTACCACAAAACTCTATCATATTCTTCCGTCTTCCGTCTTCTCTCTAAAAAAAATTCCAAAAATTTGAAAAAATTATATAATATACTAGAGGCAGTAAGGATCATCTTTCGTCAAAGGAGCATATCGATCGGAGGTTGTTTTACCGGTGAGTCAAGCCCGAGTCAAGATTGAGTTGAGACCGAATCAACCCAATTCCGGCGAGTTTGACCCAAAATCGACTTCCTAAAACTTCCTCTAACATCAACAAACACAAAGCAATCGAATTCGGAGAGATTCGACAATCTCAGAAACTTTGAAGGTAAAATTAACCTCGAATTCATATGATTTTAAGCTTAATTTTTACATAGAAATGATCGTGAGACGACGTAGATTAACATATATCTCAATCGGACAAAACCCCAATTTTTTCCGACGAACCCTAATTTGATTTTTCTCAATTAAACGAAAACGGAGACGAGTTAGGAAAATCTAACCTTATATTCATGATCGTGATGTCGAGAGGAGTTCATTGGTACCGGGATTGTGGCCGGAAACGGCCGGAATCGCCGGAACGGAGTTTGGGCAGAGAGTCGGTCGGTGTCGCGGAGAGAGAAAGCGTCCGGAGGTTGAAGATGAAGTTGGACCGGGAACCGGTAACCGGTTTGATGTAAAACCGTGAACCGGGTTCCCAGTTTTACATCAAACCGATTATACCGGTTTCCGGTTTTAATTAAAATCGGGAATCCGGTTCACGGTTTTACTTCAAACCGGTTACCCGGTTTTCGGTTTTAGGTTGTACCGGTTTTAAAACAAACCTTGAACCGAATTTCCGTTTTAATTAAAATCGTGAACCGGAAATCCGGTTTTAAGTCAAACCGATTTGTCCGGACCGATTTTAAGCCAGACCGTGAACCGGATTTCCGGTTTTAAGCCAGACCGTGAACCGGAAATCCGGTTTTAAGTCATACCACATGATTTTAAGTCAAACGATTTGTCCAGACCGGTTTTAAAGCAGTCCGGGAATCCGATTTGCAGTTTTAAGCCAGACCGTGAATCAGATTACCGGTTTTAAGCCAGACTGTGAACCGGATTTCCGGTTTTAAGCCAAACCGGACCAATTTCTCATTCTCACTTATTTAAACTAAAAAAAAATAAATTTTGAGTTGAAATTTTCGGAACCAATTTAGATAAAATATTTTACAGGAACCAGTTATTTATTAATAAGATACGTGGATTAATTTTAGAGGACTTATTTTATTTTTTTACAGACTATGGCGGCGAGATCTTCCTGGATTGCGCAAGGACCTAGCGTGCCCGATGTACTGTGGTTTCAGCCGCAGCACAGATCGCGTGACATTTATTCGTCACCGGAAGAGCACGACAGGCCGATGATTGTGAGGAGAGCGGACGCTTTCTTTTGGGAGTGTATGCGTGACGACGCCTATCGCATACCAGAGGTCATGGAGTTTATAGAGATGATGGGTTTCGGATTGGTCTCGAAGATAGGATTCATGGCGTACGACCATCATCTTCTGACCGCACTTGCCGAACGATGGAGGCCCGAGACTCATACCTTCCATCTATCCGTAGGCGAGGCCTCCATCACCCTGCAGGACGTCGAGGTGTTGCTAGGATTACGGGTCGACGATGCGCCCGTTATCGATACCGAGGCGTATCCCCCCGACATCGACGGGTATCTGCAGACACTGTTGGCTTCGTGCCGGCGAAGACTTCGAAGACCGGCATTAAACTGTCTAGCATTAAGACCCACCTAGAGCGCCATCGCGACCACGTACATATTACATTGCAGGAGGCGCTGCAGAGGGCACGATGCCACCTGGCATTCTTGCTTGCTGGTTGCTTGTTTCCCGATCATAGCCAGAACAAGATCGATCTCATGATACTTCGCCTCCTAGAGGACCCAGCTGCATGCAGTTGTTTGAGCTGGGACAACGCCGTGCTCTCCTACACGTATCGCGCACTATGCGATTCGGCCCGCTCCGGAGAGCAATATTTGAACATTTGCGGGCTACTCGTCTAGTCATGGGCATGGACGAGGATTTCTAAGGTGAGGCCGAGGTTTCGTCGAGGACATCAGGCGACGGAAGACTCCCCACTTGCTGCACAGTAAGTTCTCGTCGATTTAAATTCATGAATTATTTGTTCCTGCGACCATACATTTTATGCCCGAATTACTAACTTCTAATTCACGCAGTGGACAAGGCCTTTGTCCAGGACGAACATTACAAGCCACTCCCTCGTGGCGTACAGAGATCAGTTGTCTATGATGACTCCGTCCCAGGTATTTTAAATCTTTTGGAATGTTATTTTTCAAATATAAATTTATTTTTAACAATTATTTCGTCATTTCGTCTCAGTTCCTGTGGACTCCCTACGCCGATCAGATGCTCGGTCTACCGGACGGATGCCGTCAGGGCCGAGCACATTTGGATGTCAAGGACGTACCTCCCACTATTTCTATGTTGTGGAGGGCCACTATCCCGACAGAGTCATGCGGCAGTTCAGGCGCCTGCAACATGTGCCGGATGCCCCTCTAAATCAGATGGGGACTGAGAGGTTGCACCGGATGAAGAGGTCATCCCACGTTGTGGACTGAGAACGTGTTCATGATTATCACGTCCATCATTGGCACGATCGGGCCAACCATGTCTTTAAGGGTCGGCATACAACTAACCCGACCGTTGTGGAGCTATACGGAGGGTGGTACATTGACAGGACCGTCTGATTCGTTCAACAGCCCGGTCGTGAGCCAGGCAGAGGTGGTTACCATGGCCACAGGATTCGGTGAATGCCCTGGTGCGTAAGATTTATTGCTGTTTATGTGTTATTTATTCATTCACTGTCTGTGTACTTTCATTCGTTCAACGATCTGTTTAACTACTGCCCTATATTTATTCATTGTTTGTGATGTATTTGTTTGCAGAGCCACGGGTTGAGCCGACTTATATATCAGGCCAACGATCTACAGGACCAGTACAGGGGCAACGAATATCACCACGGCTGTTCACAGCAATTCGGTGATATTTCGTCAGGGATACGGGATTTGATGGAGGCGACAGGTTTGCCGATACAGGAGGAGGCAGGGGTCGCGAGCCAGGGCGTCGCCCACGTCGATCCCACCCAGGGTTACGTTGCGCCCCAGCGGAGATCACTGCTGCAGAGGCTCGGGAGTCAGGTCTTGGGTAGCGGTAGACGACGCAGACGACGATCACCTGAGGTACCTCCTCCTGCGGCTGCTATACCTCCTCCTCCGACTGCAGCTGCCCGCCATTCCGTATTGGATTTTAGGGCTGGTACCTCTCGTCTCGCTGGATCCTCTCGTCACAGTGGTTCTTCATCTAGGCGTTCTACATCATCTCATCATGGAAGTGGTCATGCGCGAGTGCCAGAATCACAGCCATTGGACGTCGATGATATTGACACTTCGCATATGGGCTTCACGGATCTACTGACCGGCGGGGAATTCACGACCGATGACCTGACGGATCACACATCTCCGTTTCACCAGCTCCCAGTCTCCTTGACGGATAGCGGTCCGCTGCCGACTGCAGAACCCTACGCAGTTCGATTTCGTCACGGGTTTTTTCGGTGAGTCTCAGCCGTCGCACCAGACTCCTGACCCAGTGGGTGGAGATGTAGATATAAGTTTAGGCATCGGAGGAGATGCCCCCACTGAACGTGGCGAACCATCTGCGGAGGAGATAGAGCTGCAGCGACAAGATCGTATCGGTCGCGGACAGACCAAGAAAAGGGAGCAGTTGGTTTATATTATGGCGCTAGATGAGATAGTATTGTAGTAGAATAATCTTATCTTATTATTTTATTTATGATGTAGATGTTAACGGGCGAACGTAGTTTTTTTATTGAGAATAATATTAAGCATTCTATGTATCATAGTCCTACTGTTCATCTTCTACATCATCATCATCTTCATCGTCGTCGTCGTCCTCATCGTCGTCGTCGTCGTCCTCATCGTCGTCGTCGTCATCATTGAAGTCGACATCTTCACTATCGTCATCGTAGTGCTCATCACCGACAGGCTCGTTTTCATGAAGCCCGTATGGGTCGTACAACATGTTCAATGGCAGCCTATCCGCCGGTGTATGAGTGAACCGGCATTTCCTTCTGTCGTGGTCTCTGCCGTTGCAATTACTACACCCTCGGGGCCTTCTACCGGTCATGTTCAGGGTAGTCCCTCGCGCCACGCTGTCGTCTGTTTATTCTTCTGCGTCCACGTCCGGTATGATGAACCATGCGAGTGTCGTCTGGTAGGAAGAAGAAATCGGATTCGGGCCAATGATTTGGCAGGGGGCCGAAAACACCGCTGAACTGTTGTCTCCAACCATCTCTTGTGTAGCAACGATGGACCAGGTCGAGAGGACGGACGTGGAGTACCTTGGCAACTGCCATTGCATGAGAGCAAGGTATCCTGTACGTGTTCCAACGTAAGCATGTGCATGAACCCCATATCAAATTGAATCATATGTTCATTGCCTACAACTCCGAAATGCAATGGCGGAGATATGACTCTGAACGTACGACCGGGAGCATTTGGATATAACGAGACATCGTACCGTCTACAATGAAGTATGTCTGCGTCGAACGTTTCCATAGGTTTTGGTGCAAGCGCAAATCTGTATCTCCCGATTTTCGATAGTTCGTCCGCAAATATCGCCATGAATTTCGCATGCGTGGCCTGAACGAACGTCCTGATGGGCAAGAACCGGTCGCCTCTGAGAACGTTATTATAACTCTCCATGTCGTTCGAGGTGGTTGTTCCCCATCGGTGGAATCCGTCCAGGATCAATGTCACTTCTCTAGGGGAATACGTTGTAGATACGTTGATGCAGCCTGACTCGATTCTGTGAGATCTGCCCATGCCTGCGTATACTTAGCCTCATCCAACTCGGTACCAACTGTCCAAGATAAGGCGTATAATCCTTTCTTCTTCGGAACGCTTGACAGCAAATTAGCACGAATGTGCTCCATACAGTACCTGTCAGTAATCGAGAATTAATTAATGGATTAATTTGAACTTAAAATTATAATTATAGTGTTGTAAACATCACCTGTGAACTCCCCAGTTTGGAAATTTGGTATCGAGCTTCGCAATAGCCGACAGTATGCCCGAATTACGAGCAGAGATGATGCAGGTGAACGTATCTTGTAGAACGTAAACTTTCAGGTACTTTAAGAACCAATACCAACTATAGTTCGACTCCTCGTCTATGATCGCATATGCGACTGGCACGACTCTGTCGTTGGCAGTCTTTACGACCGCTACAATCGCCTTACCCTTGTACGCCCCACGAAGATGCGTTGCGTCAGACAGTAACTACAGGGTGGTTGTGTTGAAAAGTGGATCTCGTGGCACCAAAATGCCAAAATACGTACCTGAATAAATAACAATAATCAGTATACGGAGTAAAAATTCTTATTATTGTGATCGGTAAACATGTGTTGGTACCTGAAAATCTTCCGACCGCTATGCACAATTCCGTCCTCCTTCTTAAACTTCTACTGTACTGCGGTCCCATCGTGACAGTTTTGAAGAGCTCTCATGTAGCCGGGAAGTTGGCGGGAAATTTGTCTCCCAGTCTCCATACACATGGTTCATCGCCACTCGCTTACCGTCCAAGCTTTTTTCCTTCCAATTTTACAGCCGAATGCTGCTTCGCAGTCGGCGACTATGGACTTGATTGGGTAATTTGGACGGTCGCGAATATTTTCCATTATGAAGTGGGCAACGTGAGCTTGCGAAATATTCCTGTCTTCACGTTCGTTATCCGCTCCTTCACAATTGTGCCCGTCACACTATATAGTAATTTGCCACGTGCGATATTCGCTCTTGAAAGAAGCCCGGATCTTCCAGTTGCATATAATATCGTCATGCGGCTGATTAGTACGTGTGTTTGGACGATTAACGCATTCTGCAGCCCATGTTGTCCGGTCTGACTTCGTCGTGCGAAATTCTCTTCCCCGCCTGGTAGACCAGATCGCTATCGCACCTTGAAGCTCGTCCTTGTTAGAAAAATGTGTTCCCAGCTTTATATTATTAGGGTCCCCATTGTATAATTCTGCAGCACTAGGAATGCGGCGGTTTGTTATCTCATTAGGCACATCCATGTTGCTGAACACATGATAGTCTCCTGTTGGTGGGACGATGTAATCATCGTCCGATGAGGCGTTTCCCCGTATTTCGCGAGGTCTGCTACTACCCTGTCCCCCCGCAAGAGGATCCAGCCGGACGAGAGGGTCCAACCCTAAAATCCGATACAGAATGACGAGCGGCTGCTGCCGGAGGAGGAGGTACGGCAGGCGGAGGTACCTCAGGTGATCGCTCTCTGCGTCGTCTACCGCTACCGAATACTCGACTCTCGAGTCTCTGCAGCAGTGATCTCCGCTGGGGCGCAACGTATCCCTGGGTGGGATCGGATGTCCGATCCAAATTATGAATCGGATTGTAGCTGATGAACAAGTCACGACTCCAAGAATGGTGTTGATACATCAATGATAGCGTAGCATCATCATTGATTACGATACATTGTTTTTCACCGTTATCAACCACGTATACATAAATAAGATTCAATTGTACCCGTTCTCTTTGAATTCCGGCATAATCGCACATTACTTGAGAAAAATCATCGTAGCTCAAAATACCATCGATGAAATACGTTGCGTCGGGAAGGTTACCCACCACGACCTTGCCTTCTACGAATTGTATAGAACTCCTCCAGTATAAATTTAAATAAGAAGACATATTTATAAAAAAATAAATAAATATTACAAATAAATTAAAAAAAAAATTACTCGTTTACTGATGAGAGAAGAAGAAAATGTAATGCGGAAGAAGTAATGCAGAGGTTATTTATATAGAAACTTAAACCAGAAATCTTAATACCGATTTTAAGTAAAACCGGTTATGGGACTGCCGGTTTTAAGGTAAAACCGGTAATGGGACTGCCGGTTTTAAGTAAAACCGGAAACGCCGATCCCGATTTTAACTAATTAATCACCTCCCTAATCACAATTAGTCGGACCGAAAACGGCGTTTTTCGATCCGACTATTACATGTTCACCTTCCTCCGCAAAAATACACAAAATTACTGTACCCAAAATCAGCAAATTATAGTACTGTACCCTTGTTAAAATCTTTATGTTAAAGTTTAGTCAAGTGGGATTTTTATTTATTTATTTATTTGGTAGACTTGCCGTTTATACCAGATTGTGAGCGAGCGAGCTTCTCCATGTTGTCGTCCACAAAAGACAAATTCCCTTTTCTTTTCAAAATGACAACATTTCTTCAACTTATTGTAAATAAAAAACCCAATTCTTGTAAAGAGCCATGTTTATTTCTTTTCTTTTTTTATTTAAAAAATTCAATTAGACTTTTCATTAAGTTATATTGATGTCCGGTTAAGTTCTGCCACAAAATAGGATAAATTATTATAAAAAATTAATAAATTGAACATCGAAAAATAGTGCATTACATCGTCAGCAGACATATTATCACTTTGATAAACAAACTGAAAACTCCATAAATCAAAGTAAGAGCTTGCTTTGCTTTTAATTGCCATAACGAGATTTCCATGTGCCAAGAAACTACTTGCTTTGTCCAGGATTTCTTTGATAAGATATTCACAATCCTCTTCTAAAATGATGGACTTGAAATTCGAAGCATCTTTATCGTGCATCAGCTAAGTAACATACGATGTATAAAATAAATAAATAGAATCTTATAAAAAAATAATACTACCTTCTATCAAAATATATTATGTTTTGAATTTTTTACTTCATCCAAATAAATATATATTTAATAAAAATTATTGATTAAATACATATTTATTTAAATTAATTTAAAATTTTGAAATATTATGTATTTTTTATAGAGAGGGAGTAATAATTTTTTGATTATAAAAAATTGATTTTTGAGTAAGGGACCAAATTATTTTCAAATTTTTCCATTTTAAGATTAGGGTACTGATAATTTCAGGAAATTACAAATTAATTTTTTTTTTAAATTAAGTAAACATTTGACCGAAAAAAGGACGGGGTGAACATTTGTAGTTGGACCGGAAACGGCATTTTCGGTCCAACTAATTAAGTACGCGTAATTAAGTGTTAAGTAAGACCGGTTTCGGGATTTCCGGTCAAAGGGTTGACCGGGTTTCCCGTTTCCGGTCTTAAATTTTTTTTTTCCCCCCAACTGCCACGTGGCAAGCTCTGATTGGAAGAAAAAGTCGGTCGATTGACCGGTTTTGGGATACCCGGTCAACCGGTCTGACCGGTTACCCCAAAATCGGTCAATCGACCGACTTTTTCTTCCAATCAGAGCTTGCCACGTGGCAGTTGGGAAGAAAAAAAATTTCGAAAATCGGAAGAATACTTATCCCGGCCGGAAACACAATTTCAAATCCGTTTATCACAAAACTCTATAATTTCTCTCCGTCTTCACTTGGCTTCTCTCTAAAAAATTCCGAAAATTTTGAAAAAATTATATGACATAGAATAGGCAGTAAGGATCATCTTTCGTCAAAGGAGCATACCGATCGGACTTCGTTTTACCGGAGAGTCAAGCTCGAGTCAAGAGTGAGTTGAGACCGAGTCAACCGAATTCCGGCGAGTTTGACCCGAAATCGGCATCCTAAAGCTTCCTCCAACATCAACAAACACAAAGCAATCGAATTCGGTCCGAATTCTACAATCTCCGAAACTTTGAAGGTAAAATTAACCTCGAATTCATGTGATTTTAAGTTTAATTTTTACATAGAAATGATCGTGAGAGGACGTAGATTAACATATATCTCAATCGGACAAAACCCCAAATTTTCCGACAAACCCTAATTTGATTTTTTTTAAATTAAACGAAAACGGAGACGAGTTAGGAAAATTAGAGGTTATATTAATGATCGTGAGGTCGAGAGGAGTGATTGGTACCGGGATTGTGGCCGCAAACGGCCGGAATCGCCGGAACGGAGGTTGGGCAGCGAGACAGACGGCGTCGGGGGAGAGAGAAGGTCGGGAGGTTGAAGATGAAGTTTGGACCGGGAACCGGGTCACCGGTTTAATGTAAAACCGAAAACCGGATTCACGGTTTTAATTAAAACCGGTTTCGACGTTACCGGTTTTTAATTAAAACCGGGAATCCGGTTTCCGGTTTTACATTAAACCGGTGACCCGGTTCCCGGTTTTAACTTCTGTACCGGTTTTTAAAAAACCGATAACCGGATTTCCGGTTTTAAGTAAAACCGGACCGGTTTTAATTAAATCCGGACCGGTTTTAAGTATATCGGGACCGGTTTTAAGTAAATCGGGACCGGTTTTAAGTAAATCCGGTCCGGTTTTAAGTAAATCCGGTCCGGTTTTAAGTAAATCCGGTCCGGTTTTAAGTAAATCCGGTTCGGTTTTAAGTAAATCCGGTCGGTTTTAATTAAATCCGGTCGGTTTAACTTAAAACTGGTCCGGTTTTAAGTCCTATTTGAAATTTAACCGGAAATCCGGTTTTAAGTCAAAACGTGTCGTTCTAAGTCATATTTTAAGCCAAACCGGGAACCGGATTTCCGGTTTTAAGTCAAACCGTGTCGTTTTTGTGAAACCGACCGTTTTTTGGCCAGACCGTGAACCGGATTTCCGATTTTAATTTAAACCGTGTACCGGAAATCAGGTTTTAAGTCAAACCGTGTCGTTTTAAGTCAAACCGATCTGTCCGAAGCCATTTTAAAATTTTCGGAAATAATTTAGATAAAATCTTTTGCACTTCCCAGTTATTTATTTATAAGATACGTGGATTAATTTTAGAGGACTAATTTCAATTTTTAATTTTTTTTCAGACTATGGCGGCCAGATCTTCCTGGATTACGCAGGGACCTAACTTGCCCGATGTACTGTGGTTTCAGCCGCAGCACAGATCACGTGACATTTATTCGTCACCGGAGGTCCACGACAGTCCGATGATTGCGTCGGGAAGGCTACCCACCACGACCTTCCCTTCTACGAATTGTATAGAACTTCTCCAGTATAAATTTAAATAAGAAGACATATTTATAAAATAAATAAATATTATAAATAAATTAAAAAAAAAATCTCGTTTACTGATGAAAGAAGAAGAAAAAATGTAATGCGGAAGAATTACTGATGAGAGAAGAAGAGAAAATGCAATGCGGAAGAATTAAGACGGTGGAAGTTTTTATATAGAAATTTAACCGGAAACCGGATTGCCGGTTTTAACTAAAATCGGTAATGGGATTTCCGGTTATAACTAATTAATCATCTCCCTAATCCGCGATTAGTTGGTCCGGCTATTGATGTTCACCTCCGGTCAAAAAAGGACACAAAAATACTATACCCCTGATAATTCCACGGTTTCGCTTAGAAGAGCGCTACTGTGACGAGTTTACGAATACCATATTTTTGTGTGCTTTGTTTATCAACGAAAATGACAATTGGATTTTTATGTGCTGGACTAATAATATCTTTTATTTTATTTTATTTTATTTTACTTTTTGTGGGAAGAAGAATAATTTAATACTACATCTTTTTGTAATTTTATTTTGCAATTAGGTGGCTCTGTTGTTTCTTTCTTTCAGCTTCCTTCACGAGGGGTTTTAATGTCTGAAATGTCAAAATACCCTTCGTCTCTAGAGAAATAAAAGAGAGTCGAACGCGTTTGTTTTTCCAAAACAAATTGGAAAAAGCTGTCATGAAAAAGATTGTGCAAATGAAATTCAATTGGATCTTCAGATTTTCAGATTTCTTTGACGTATCGAGAACGAGTTTAAGCTCTGATATCAAGATAAAATAATCCAATCTTAAAATTAGTTCATGAAATGAGGTTTGCATAAATCGTTATAAGGGAGACCATAATCGAACGATGTGGGCACTCCATTATTCTACCTTTTGATTTTTTATTGCCTTTTCAATTGATTTTTTTTTTTTGTTTTTACAGCAAACAAATTTGTGCCTAAGAATCCAGTTAAAAATGAGTTGACCAAGATTAACAAGAAAAAATATTAGCTGATTGATCAGGTATGTATTGATTAATTTTTGTTCATTTGAAGATGATGAATAAAATATATTGAGCCGGACTATGTATATATAATTGTTAGCAATATTTATGAGGGAAATTTGG
The DNA here is from genome assembly GCF_046630445.1 of Rutidosis leptorrhynchoides. Lineage (NCBI taxonomy): Eukaryota > Viridiplantae > Streptophyta > Magnoliopsida > Asterales > Asteraceae > Rutidosis > Rutidosis leptorrhynchoides. Next base: position 67,804 of record NW_027266537.1, on the reverse strand, counting down.
CATATTCATACATGTTGGGTTTAGTATGTATTTTTGTTGAAGCTAATTGCCTATGAAATTTAGATTGAAAGGTTTCATATTGGAGTTAATTAACTTCATTGATTGAAGCAATAAAGATGCCTTATATTTTATCTGATGATTAGAGAAATGCATGTATTAGTTGCAGAAAATTACAAATTTTTTTTTTTTTTTAAATTAGGTGGACTTTTGAATGAAAAATGACGGAGTTGTAAACATTTGTAGTTGGACCGGAAACGGCGTTTCCGGTCCAAGAATTAATTAGCGTTAATTAAGACTAATTATAACCGGAATTGGGATTCCCGGTCAAACCGGTTGACCGGGTTTCCCATTTCCGGTTTTGATTTTTTTTTCGCCGGCCCGATTTAGAAAAATCACGATTACGGAAAATCTAGGCCGAATTAGAAAAATCTAAAGCTACCATCGTGTTCGTATCGAAGAAACGAGTCGACCGGTACCGGACTTGAAGCACGTCGCCGGAATATCGTCGGCCCGATTTGATTAAATCACGATTATGGAAAATCTAGGCCGAGTTAGAAAATCTAAAGCTACCATCGTGTTTGTATCGTCGAAACGAGTAAAACGGTACCGGACTTGAAGCTCGACGTCGCCGGAATCGGCGAGAACGGCGAAGACAGAGCGACGAAGAGGAGAGAGAAAACGTGTTGTCGCGAGGAAGAAGACGCGGTTCGAACCGAATCGGTTCGGTTCGGTTCGATTTTTTTAAACCAGTTTTAATGTCAAATTACCAGCGTACCCTTAATTATTGTTTACAGACTGTTTTACCCTTCGATTTTTAAAATAATTACAGAAATATTAACGCGTCAGATTTTTGGTCAAAGGCTACTTTTGTCATTTCGTACTTTTTTAAATCAGACCAGTTCGGTTCAATTAAAACCCGTTCGGTTCAGTACAGAACCGGTTTTCCCGAACCTAAACTCAGAACCAATAATTTATTTTTAAATCTTCCGAACCTAATATAACCTAAAATATATGTTCCGAACCTACGGAATTTTTTACAGTAATTACACGTAATTATTTAGGAACAGATTATGTAAAAATATTATCAAAAACCGGTAATGCCATTACCGGTTTTACTTAAAACCGGTTACCCGATTCCGGTTTTAACTAATTAATCACCCTCCGTAATCGCAATTAGTCGGACCGGAAACGCCGTTTCCGGTCCGACTATTTGATGTTCACCTCCCTCCGAAAAAATACACAAAAGTACTGTACCCGTATTAGTTGATGTCAATTTGTCTCTTAACTATTTATTAAATTGTTTTTGTAGAGGTAGATTAAAAAAATTAAAATATAATCGTTTTTGTATATTTATTTATTGAGTTAGTTTTTGATCTTGACATCTCAGATTGGGTTTTTCCCTTCAAAACAACTAAAATTTGTTCATTTTGTCATGTCTTTAAGATTTATGCGGAATCGGGCGTTTCATGGAATGGATTGACAGCTTCAACGACTCACAAGAGTACTTATATCAAATTATTAATTTGGGATTTTATAATGAATGCTCGTTTCGTTTGTGCTTTATTTGGGAATAGATTTACTGGATCTCTATAAATTTAATTATCATAATTTGTTCTTCGGAGTGTTAAAAAGGTCAAGAATCTTCAGTTTTGAAAAAAGATGCCATGAAAAAGATCGTACGAATGAAATTTGATTGGACTTTTAGAAATTGTCATGAAAAAGATTGTACTCATGAAATTTGATTGGATTCTTAAATTTTTTTACACATCGAGAACGAGCCTGGACTCTGATATCAAAATAAGATGACTCAATCCCAAAACTAACTCAGTGAATGACATTTGCATAAAATTATTGTAAAGAACCGATCCAAAGATTCACCTTGAAACGGGTCTTCATAATAATTTTAGCAGCACGTTTACCTCATCGATGAGTTTCTCCAACCGTTTGTATACTACTTCTCCATTGAAATCCACAAACAACCGATCCAATTTATTGATTGAGAGTATACGCTTGAGGCTTTCACCCAAAGCTTGTCTAAGCAGCAGTTTGGTGTGCAAGGAGAATCCTTCCACACAACCTACGACCACAAGGGCACCATCTGTAATACGGAGAGCAGCCGTAGCCTTTGCCGAGAATCCACGTGACTGTGAGTATCCATGAAATGTATGAGAAATCTCTCAGAATCAGACATGTGATAAAGCACAGAGACTCCGATTGAAGTAGCGGTTATACCAGACTCGGTACCGATTCCTAACCACATACATCATTCTTCAAGATCGATTTTCTTGAAAGAAACAAACCCTCAAGATCAGCAACAAAATTGCTTAATTTGAGTTTGAAAATTCAGAATTAAATATGACGTACCATGACCTACATGACCTATGATCGATACATTATGAATGTTTCTTTTATTCTCGAAATCAACACCATGATTGCGTCGCTCTAAACAAGATATTAACTTCCCAGCAAGAAGGCATATTCCTACAACAACCAGAAGATCATCAAGATCATTTAGGCCACCAGAAGATCATCAAGGCAAATTCCTATAACATGGTGTGCAAATAGCATAAATCTCTATATGGTCTTGTGCAATCTGGTTACAAAAAGTGCAAGTATGATTACTAAGCAAGATGGTGACAAAATGATGATAATGAATAACAGGCAATGATGCAAGAATGGTTGCTGAAATAAAACAAAACATTGCATAGTCACTTCAAGTTCAAGGATTTGTTATGCAGCAAATCATATCCTAAAAAAAAAAATCATATCAGTCAGTTTATGATACAACCAAAAGAATCTCAAATATGTCAGAGCTAATCCAGGGACAGGGTTGTTCATGCCGAAAATTAATGAGAATTACGATCTGAAATCAGGTATGGAGAGAATTTAGAGTAGCAGCAAGAAATCATAAGCGTGAATCAGACATAACAACCCAATTGAATACAAACTAAACGCACATACTTAGCAGAAAACAATTCGAAGCACCGAGTCAATCGACATTCCGTGAAAACAAGAAATTCAATCGGCAAAAAGAATTCACCCTGTACGAAGTGGCAACAGAAACAATGGGGACAATTCACCTTGTACGAAGTGGCAACAGAAACAATGGGGACACTTTCAATTTGATCGGTAAAATCGACGGAGGTAAATAAAAGAAAACAAATTTGTAAGGGTAAGAACAAATGAAGAGTCTGATAGGAGACCCTTTTCTACTTTGCTAAGAGAAGATCAAGAAGGGAGAGAAACTAGCCCAGTTGGTTTAAGTACTGTGTTTCAATCCTCAAAGTTCAACATAACATTTTGATTATATATTGTTGAATCATTTTTCAAAAAATATTTATTTATTTATTGGGGGGAATTCTTTTTTTTTTTATTTTGATAAAATTTGGGGGGAATTCTTGAGGGACCCAAAAAGCAGGTACCGAATGGGGCAAAATTACCCTTGTTATTTGCTCTACTCACCTTCAACTGAAATTATATCGATTATATACAATACATCAATTCTAACCGGTCCAACCGAATCGATTGCCAAGACAGACCAACCGATTCCAATCTCGCTACTTCAACGAACCCCAACACCATTATTATATTTATTTATCTGGACTCCGACACCCTCAAATCCATCCCCAGACACCTCCTCCAATCCCCCCGCTCCATCGGCCGCCAACCGACCAATCGCCACCGCTCCCCGTTAAAACAGCGCCGCCTCAACGAAGAATCCTGAAATTTCCATAACAACGTACTCGTTCTGGGTCCAGCCGCTTACAGAGACCCACGAAAAGTTGTTTTAGGACTTCGACAAAGCAATCGAATTATTCCATTGGGTCGTAAAATTTTCAATTTCGAGCATGATGATCTCAATTGTAAAGAGATGGGCATCGTATTCTCTAGAGCGAATGAATACAAGCGTTTATGGGAGTTTTTGAGACAAATGGCGGTCGGAGATTATGGTAAGAGGCTGGTTACTACTGAGTCTGTTACGTGTTTGATAAAAATTCCTAGCAGAAGAAGGATTGGTCAATGGGGCATTGTATACTTTTCATAGGATGAAGCAGTTTAGGTGCAAACCCGATGTTTACTTATAATACCATGATCTTTGCTCTCTGTAGAGTTGGGAAGTTCAATAACAGCTAGGTTTTTGTTGGAGCAAATGGAATTACCTGCATTCAGATGCCCACCTGATATGTTTACGCACACTATATCGATTAGTTCTTATTGTAAGCATGCTATCCAGACTGGTTGTCGAAAGGCTATTAGGAGGAGGTTATGGGAAGCTAATCACATGTTTCGTCATATGTAGTTCGAGGGCTTTATCCCAGACGTTGTGACTTATAATTGTTTGATTGATGGTTGTTGTAAGACAAATCGTATCAAGCGAGCTTTGGAGCTATTCGAGGATATACACAAAAGGGATTGTGCGCCGAATCGTGTCACGTATGATTCTATTATTGTTATGATTTTCAACATGAGAATATCACGGAAACAACCCTGAAATGTCAAAATTGCTTCACAAAGCTGTTCGTCAAAAGAGTGAAAGCGTTTTCAATCTATCAGCAGCATTTGGCTAACTGTTTTTTTCCTACTTAGTTCTGGAAGATGTTTGGAAATAGTATCTGATATATTTTTTTTCCCATTTCCTTTTAGGTTCTCCATGATCTTCTTGAGTTTGAAAAGTGATCGTCGGCCAATTCCGGTGTGGGAAGGTTGAACCTGCTTCATCTATTGTCGAACAGTTTTGCACTGGTGGTGGGATGCCACTTGGAGCTATATCAAGAGAAACTCATGAAGCCATTGTCATAGCAATGAATAGGATTGGTGGAAAATCTAATTCAGGGGAAGGTGGTGAGGTAATTTGTCTACCAGTATATGGCACCAACAGCCCTGCTGAAGTTGTACTATGCTGATTGCTTACCATGAAACATTATATGACAACTTTACAACTATATGATTTTGGATCAGGATCCCATTCACTGGAAACCACTGACAGATGCTGTTGACGGATACTCTCCTAGCTTCCACACCTCAAAGGTCTTCAGAATGGTGATACTGCTGCAAGTGCTATCAAGCAGGTCAGAAAGGGATTTCTTATCTGTAATTTGATGAATCCTGGTTGTCATATATCAACATATAAGTTAGTTGCCTTCACGCAATGTGTAGCTAAATGTCTGGATTCTTGCTTTGTGGAAACCCATATCGGGTGGTATTTTTCTGAAATATAACGAAACCTTGACATATTTTTTTCTAAGTTAGCTTAAGAAAATTGCTGTTCATTCTTCAGGTTGCTTCAGGACGTTTTGGTGTCACACCTACATTTTTGGTCAATGCTGATCAGATAGAAATAAAAATTGCACAAGGTGTAAAGCCTGGGAAAAAAGTTAGTGCATATATTGCAAGGTTGAGGAATTCAAAGCCTGGAGTTCCACTTATATCTCCACCACCACATCATGACATTTACTCTATTGAAAATCTTACTCAATTTGGATCTTTCCATGAATAGGTTGTTTTAGTTAAATGCTCCCATGTATAGATTAGCAAACTTGGCTGGCAGTTGTTTGTGTGTTTGTCATCTGCTACTTCAATTGTAAGGCATATTTTCCATAAATTCCATTGCTCATTTTGTCCAGATCGTGGATGCTGTTGAGAATGAAAAATCAGTTAACAAAACTTCCAAGATATTCAATGTGGATCGGTCTGTTTGCAGGCGAATTGTATGCATGTGCACAAAACCGTCACGGATAGATTTTAATGTCGATTAAATTAAATTGAAACCAAATACAATTCCGATTAATCGATAATGCATACTCACTATACTATATAACAAGGGTCTAATGACAACTATATAAGAGGTCAATCTTCCACCAAACGATTTTATATTAATTTTTTTTTAAAAATGAAAAATGTGAAAGTGGCATAATAACCTTGACCACAAATCTCAAACTCTAAACCCCAAACTCATATGGAAGTGACAAAAAAAATTATTATTTCTCATTTTATTTTATTTTTAAAATGATCTCAATATGTAAATGCTTATGAACCATTTTTTTTTTTTTGTAGGTTTGTATTTTAGAAGAAATGATAGAGAAAATGAAGGTAAAGAATAAGTTAATAATGCTTTTAATTCCAAGACCTCATATGTTGAAACATCATTGAATAACTCTATGAAATGAAAATTGTTTGCAGGACAATTCTACTTCGACGTGGGATGATACTATTTTCGTTCCTCCTGGGTTTGATCCCTCAATTCATAGCATGGAAATCAGGCAAATTGACGAGTAGCGGCAATGTTCGACGGATTGGTTTACATGATCGATCTGCGCAAGTTGGTTGATTTTTTGTCTGAAAAATATGGAGACGTTCTAATGAAAAAGTCTGGTTTAGAGAAGTGCAAAAAACTTCCAGCAGCACTTCAGTTGTCTGTAATTTTGTTCTCGTCTAGTTCAGAAGGTGAACAGAGGGGCTAAAGTCATTGAATGTAAAAGTTGTGCGAGTGAAAATTGTAGTTTCTTTTCTTGTCATAGAGATAATATAACGACCAATATTGCGATTCAAAATATTAGATTTTCTCTCAAGGACAGTTCTCATGACACTACAATTTCCACTTTAAAATTAAATTAAAGCCAATTTCCATTTGAAGTTGAGTAATGTTATGGAAACGAAAGTACCAAAGACATTATAATTGAAAAATCTAAATTCCGCCTATGAACAATGAAACTAAGGAGGGCATTTTAATAAATATTGCACACTTTTCATGATAAAACTGACATTTTAAAGTTCCAACTATAGAATTGATGGGGTCACTCCAAAGGAGCACAGGCAACGTGCACACGGTATTTTCTATAACATCTCCGGTAGGACGGTCAAGTAGACATGGTAATGGGCTGGTTTAATCCGGATTAGGGTCGGATCCGGTTCGAAAAGATTTTGACCGATCTTGATTCGGTTTTTTTGAACCCGACGGGTTGGTCAACGAACCGGTCCTAACCCGGTCTACGGGACACGTGTCATTGGCTGGTCACGTGACACTCCATTATGGGTCCACATGTCATGTATGTCAGGTACACGTAATCACATTTTGCCATGTGTCGTCAATGTCAGGTCAACGTCATCCATTTGTGCCACGTGTCACGATACTATTTGTCCAAGTCATCATGTTTGCCACGTAGGACGGATCCGAGTCGAAAATTTTGAACCGGACTTGAACCGATTTTTTATGGGTCCGGGTTGATTTTCGGTCGATCCAAATTTGACTGGTCCAATTTAAAACCGGTTTCGGTTCAATCTTGAATCGTGACAATGTCTCAAGTGTGACTTGGCCCTAACCCTCCATATTTGAGTGAATTAAAAAAACTGAAGGCCAACTTTAGTGTTTTAACTAATAATTTTATTAATAAATATATTATATTTTGGAATGATATTTTAAAAATGTGTTTTAATATGAAGATTATTTATTGGAGAGATGAGAGTCAACTTCTACTTTTGATTATGTGGCAATGATGAGTTGGCTTGAATTTTGCTCCCGTCCTATTGTGGATGCTCTCAGTAGTAGGCGAAAGAAATGTTCGCAATGAACACACCACCCGGCTCTGTAATTATCAAGGGAAGAACCACTCACATTTATATACACGCCTTGCTTGAAGTTGGAAGTTTTACCCCAGCGATGGGGGTTTTGTTGTTTCCTTTCGTTTAATAATATACTACCTCCGTCTCAAAATAGATACAATTTTTTATATGTAATTTGTATTGAAAAATCTGCATCTATTTTGAGACGGAGAGAGTATAAACATACACTGACAACACTCCAGCCTTGCTCATTTCTCACAATCTTGTTGAATCTCTCTTATGTGTTTTGATGAGAACTTTTCTGTATGCCTTTCTTCTACACTTATATGAACTTGAATCATTCTTGCTATGAATGTTTGATTGTGTATTTATCCAGCTCACTTAAGAGTTAAGAGCATAATGTACAGAACTATTACAGAAATACCAATTTCTACTTCTGTCAGTCTGTTGACATCCACATCCTTATCGTTTGTGCTTAATTATAATCAGGGAAATAGTCAGAAATCAGAATGAATATCCTATTTTACTAGATGGATATCTCATATCTGCTTAATGTTCTCTTTCTGTATAAGTAAAGCTCTTCTTGCTACAATCAAAATGCATGAGTAGTTGGCCACTTCTCTTGAATCCTAATGATCTGATCGAACTTTAGTCATTAATTTATAAATAAAATTGCGTTTTATGATGAGTAAGAAAATGATTATAGAGTTAAATGGCTAGTATTATATTTGTGTAAAATAGGAGGAATTTTCTTATTACTTTCATAACAATAGTACATCCCATTTATAATATACACAAAAATAAAAATATGTACCTACACAGATTACAAGGACTAATTCATATGTATTATGATGGAATAGGGACTGTCTTGTTACCCTCCCTCAAACTGGCGAGTAACTGGAAGCGAAAAGCCCAGATTGCCCAGAAAATACACAAACGTCGACCGACGTTGAGGTTTTGTAAACAAATCGGCGAGTTGATGCTCCGATCGGACTGGGATTAGCTGAAGAACCATAGATTTGACTTTGTCACGAACAACATGGCAGTCGACGTCTATGTATTTAGTCCGTTCATGAAATATAGCGTTCTGAGCGATATGCATCGTTGACTGATTATCACAGCAAAGAATTGCCGATAGAGAGTGAGGAATTTGCAAGTCACGAAGCAAATACAGCAACCATTGAAGTTCACAAGTCGCGAGCGCCATGGCACGATACTCGGCTTCAGAGCTAGATCTGGAAGTCGTCGTTTGTTTCTTTGATTTCCACGAAATCAAAGAGGAACCAAGGAAAATACAGTACCCACTGACTGACTTTCGAGTTGTAGAACAAGTGGCCCAATCGGCATCAAAATACCCTCTTAATTGAAAATCACTCATCGCCAAAAAGAAAACACCTTGGTCAGGAGAAGACTTGAGCTAGCGCAAAATTCGATGCGCCGTTGAAAGATGAGCACGACTGGGTTTTACGAGAAATTGGGAGAGTACTTGAACAGATTGTGCAATATCTGGACGAGTTTGAATCGAGTTAACAATTGACCAATGAGCTTTCGATAATTGGAGACGTCAGTCAATGAAGGGGAAGAAACCGAAAAGTCAGTGTCAGGAGTCACTAGAGTGACTACTGGTTTGGCAACAAGATAACCAGCTTCCTCTAACAACTCATGAGTGTATTTCCGTCGTGAAAGATGAATACTAGCTTCAGTTCGATGAATCTCAAGACCCAAGAAGTACTTCAATGGACCAAGATTCTTGATGCTAAAGGAGCTATGCAGAAAAGCCTTAACAGCAGCAATCACAGTCATCGAAATGCCGGCAAGAATGACATCATCGACATACAGAAGAAGCACTGTAAAAGAAGGAGTCGAATGGAAAAAGAGAGAGCAATCACTATGATTTGAGGTAAACCCAAAACTGAGTAGAGCATTGGTCAATTTTGCATTCCATTGTCGACTTGCTTGTTTTAAACCATATAGTGACTTCTGTAGTTTGCATACAGTATTAGGTGGAATTGTGCAGCCAAGAGGAGGAAGCATATAAACATCCTCATCCAAATCACCATGAAGGAAGGCATTGCTAATGTATAGTTACTCAAGATGCCATTGTTTAGCAGCTGTAACGGCAAGTAATAAATGAATGATACTGATCTTGGCAACCGATGAGAATACAATAACAACAAGCCTCAATTCCACCGTGTGGAGTCGGCTATATGAATCCTCAACTTTTAAACGCAAGGGCTATGTGTAGCTCACATGCCGTGTTCCGAAGCATATATAATACATGTAATATGGTATATATATATATATAGGAAATCATCTAATGAAACATAAAGACATATATAACTAGCACTAACCTATAACTAAAATATATACCCTACAAATAAACCTAACAATAAACCTATCATCCCTAACTAAACTATCTATAAAGCATCTGCTACATGAATACTACGTCTCCACTCCCCTCTCTCCTCTACTAAGTCTTCTAGAATATCTAATAAATCTAAATCCTTCCTAGTTACCCTCTCCCACGTGAGTCTAGGTCTCCCCCTCCCTCTCCTCTCTGTTCCTATATCTCTATCCTCACACTTTCTAACCGGAGCATCTATAGGTCTACGTCTCACATGCCTGAACCACCTAAGTCTACCCTCTCTTATCTTCTCATCTATAGGTGCAACTTTAAGGTTGCTCCTAATAGTCTTGTTTTGGACTTTATCTTTTAATGTAAGTCCACTCGACCATCTCAACATCCGCATCTCTACAACCTTAACCTTGTGCTCTTGTTGTTTCTTTATCGGCCAACATTCACTTCCATATAAAATAGCAGGTCTCACTGTTGTTCTATAGAACTTCCCTTTGAGCCAACTTGAGATATGTCTATCACACAAGATACCGGTTGCTTTTCTCCATTTTTCCCATCCCGCTTGTATGCGATGAGTGACATCCTTGTCAATCTCTCCATCTTGTATCGAAAACTATCGCATCTAGGTACATCTTCTCCTCCCAACTGAATGGTACTAGACTGGCCCCTTCCTTGTCCACTAAAATCGCAATGCATATACTCCGTCTTACTACGACTTAATCTGAAACCTTTTGACTCCAAGGACTCCTTCCACAACTCTAACTTTGCATTTACTCCTTCTCTGTTCTCATCAATCAAGACGACATCATCCGCAAACAACATGCATCATGGTATATCGTCTTGGATGTGTCGAGTCAATATATCCATCACTAACATGAAAAGATATGGGCTCAAAGCTGAGCCTTGATGCACGCCTATGGTGATTGGGAAATATGACATGTCTCCTCCATTTGTCCCCATGCTAGTCCGTACTCCCTCATACATATCTTGAATGAAGGTGATATACTGACTAGAGACACCATGTTTGGCCAAAGCCCACCAAAGAATGTTTCCAAATAATCTATACCATGTTGATGTATATAAACTTTAGCAACTAAACGTGCCTTATGTCTTTCAATAGTTCCATCAAAATTATACTTTGTTTTAAAAATCCATTTGCACCCAATAGGTCTCTTGCCTGCTGGTAGAGTAGTAAAAAACCATGTACCATTATCTTTGAGGGCTTGTAATTCTGCATCAATGGCGTTCTTTCAAGCATCATGTTTGATAGCTTGTTTGAAAGTGCGTGGCTCAACAATGGTTGAGATATTGACAGTCTGCGCATGTGTCAAATGAGCAGAGGATGTGACCAAGTTGCATTGATAATCTGCTAGATAACTAGGAGGTTGGCGAGTCCTAGTAGATTTGCAAGGAGTTGGTTCAACTGGAGCAGGGCTAGAATCATGAAGAACCATATCAGAAGCAACAGAATCAAGATCAGGAGAGGCAGGCAAAAAAAAACTCCTCCAAAGCTGGAGCATGAACAATGGAGTAATCACTGATCATGTCAGTGATATCAAAATCCAAAGAATTAGTAGGAGCTGGAAGAACTAAATCATCAAAATAACAAGGCATCTCAGGTACATACGGAAACACTCTCTCGTAGAATATCACATGCCTGGAAATACTGATCTTGTGAGAAACCAAGTCTAACAATCTAAACCCTTTGATGTTTACTGAACCAAACACAAACCCAAGGAAAATACATTTGTGTGCTCTAGCTGCTAACTTAGGTCTGTTGGTAACCGAAGTAGAAGCATAACATAGGCAGCCAAAGGGTTTCAATGTAGAATAATCAACTGGTTTGTGAAATAACAGCTCATAGGGACATCTTTGTTTCAAAACAGGGGTTGATAACCTGTTGATTAGATGAATGGCATGGCCAAATGCCTCAGGCCAATAACAACACTTTGGAACAATAAGCTACGACCAACATTGAGAATATGTTGATGCTTACGCTCAACAATACTTTTTTGTTGAGGGATTTCCACACAACTGAGCTGATGCACAATCCCATTATACAAGAAAAAAATCAGTAGCAGAAAATTCAGGTCCATTGTCAGAACGAATGCACTTGATTTTCTTGTGAAACTGACAAAGAACGTATGCATGAAACTGAATCATAATTGTCGAGCTTCAGATTTCAAACGCATTGGAAAGAGCCATGTGAAGCGAGAGTGATCATCCACTACTGTTAGAAAGTACTTGTAACCCTTGAGAGATTCACAAGTAGGACCCCAAATGTCAAAATGAACCAAATCAAATACTATTTCAGAAACACTAGAACTTAGAGGAAATGTCAATTTGTGCTGTTTGGCAATATGACAAACATCACAAGGATGATCCTTAGGAATTCGAACACCAGAACAAGCTTTAGCCAACACCTTATTAGATGGATGACCAAGGCAATGATGCCACAAAATGAATTATGCTAACTATTTTTGTGACAGAGACTCAGTTACATTAGCAACTAATTGGGAATGATTTCTTGTTATTGATGCAGATAAATCACAAGAAGGATCAAGTGGATGCAAGCCACGAACTGATTTAGCAACCAGCAAGTAGCCGCCAAGGAGAAATCTTGTGAATAACACATTCAGAAGGAGAAACAAGCAAGAAACAACCATTATCCAAAGTAAGGCGATAACCAGAAATTAGGTTATACGAAAAATCTGGTGAATAAAGAACATCCTTTAGGAACCAATCAGAGCTTAGAACAATCTCACTGATATGAGTAACACATATGAATTGATCCGTCGGGAGCTGGAGCTGATAAGAAGCAATCGCTCGATACTCTGTAAAATGTGTGAGAGAGAAAATGACATGGCTTGATGTGCCAGTATCGACGAACTAGGGAGCTGAAGCTTTGGAAACAAAAGCATCGCGCGCAACCAATCCTGCGAACGATCGATGTAACGGAGAAGAAGAACAACTCTGTTTCAGCTCACGACGAACAGAGCACAATATCGCGCGAACGGAAAACAAAGCGAGGAAGAGAAAATCGACCATCGTTAGAAAGAGAAAACGAAGGCGATTCAAGTTGAGAAGAGCAGAGAAGCAAACAGAGAGCAAATCCATGGAGAATCGAAGAATTTGCAGAAAAACAATGGTTGTTTGGCAGTTACAGGGAAAAGACGCGTGAGAGACAACCGATACCATATTATATTTGTGTAAAATAGGAGGAATTTTCTTATTACTTTCATAACAATAGTACATCCTATTTACAATATACACAAAAGTAAAAATATGTATCTACACAGATTAGAAGGACTAATTCATATGTACTGTGATAGAATAGTGACTGTCTTGTTAGCTAGAATAAGTGTCTAAGTATATTAAGTTCGAATGAATCCATGTCTACATGCTCTATCGATTTATAGGTCTTAAAAAATTACGTTATATGAGTTAATGTGAGCGTGATCGGAAAATAACTTTGAACAACTTATATGTATATCCAGCGGTGGAGTTCGGTGGGTTCAAATTCCAAATAAGAAATCGACAAACATAATTACGTAAAAAAATCTAGTCATGTTCGTAGGATATAGAATAGAAAATACGTGATTTAATTAGAAACATAGAATTCATTGCACCAAGTTATTTGGCAAATATACAAATAATCAGAAAAAATATATTAAAACAGAGTTTTATAAATTAAGTTAATCCGGAGCCACCCATAATTTTAAAGCTATTAATCAATTAAAAATTCACAGTAAAAATTAATTATTTAAAATTTTATGGCTATACTTAATATATAATTTTAAATTAAAAATCTAATTAATTAATTATTTATTTTCCAACCATTACTACTCTTCAACAAAAATAGATAAAGCTTGCCATTTTTTCATTAATTTTTCCATACAAATAAATTGATTATCTAATCAGAGATTTTAAATTTTTATCTTTTTCTGCCATTCTGCTGGTTTCTACACTAAGTTCATTTTTAAAGTCTAATTTCATTTAGTTATTTAACAAGATTTATTCTTCGACATTATGATATTTCGAAGTGAAATTGATATGCGTATATGTATGTGCAAATTATTAAAATATAAATATAAATATTTGAACATTTTTTTAGAAAAATATTTTTCTTACCTTTTTAAGGATGCAATCTTCTCCTCTTATGCTTTTAACGTATTATGATGCTGATGTCTATATAATTATAAGTGTTGCAAACTCTGTCATATAAGATCCAATAGTTTTCTTCAGTTCATCTTAACTTTGCAACATTCTTACCTTTGTTTTGATCGGTTCGAGAGAGACCAACCGATGTGTTCTTAATCAGATAAAAGGGAAAAAGAAAACAAAAGATAGATCAATCTTTATTTTGGGTAAATTGTTTTTCTCTTCGTGTTTTGAATTTTTCTTCTTCTTCTTTTTCTTAATTTTGACTTCAATCGCAATTTTTTTGTGTTTTTCTATTCCCGATGAAATCAACAATGACGAGAGAGAAAAATCTATAGAATTACAAATAAAAAAGATATCGAAGAAGTACAAGATTGACTATCTTTGGTATGCTGCTTTGACATTTTATTTTATTTTTATATAAATTTCATATATAGGTATTAGTGGTTCTGTTAATTTTCTAAATGAAATCCAAGAAGTATTCTATTTTTCATAAAAGACTTTGATTTTTGATAGTCATGAAAATTCAACAATGAAAGAAGAAGAATCTTAAAAACCGTGGACAATAGTTATCAAGAATGTATTTTTCTTTTAAAATAACTCATAATCAATTCCCCTTCAATATAACATTATCTATGGTCTCACGACTGAATTGAACCAACCATATTTATTACTATATATTTTGTTCGTTAATAAAAATTATTTAAAATTTACCGCATATATCATACAGAAAATTATATATGTAATTTAAAAAAAAATTAGGTGAACATTTGGCCGGAAAAGGACGGAGAGGTAAACATTTGTAGTTGGACCGGAAACGGCGTTTCCGGTCCAAGAATTAATTAGCGTGTTAATTAAGACTAATTATAACCGGAATTGGGATTCCCGGTCAAACCGGTTGACCGAGTTTCCCATTTCCGGTTTTGATTTTTTTTTCGCCGGCCCAATTTAGTAAAATCACGATTACGAAAAATCTAGGCCTAATTAGAAAAATCTAAAGCTACCATCGTGTTCGTATCGAAGAAACGAGTCGAACGGTAACTGACTTGAAGCTCGACGTCGCCGGAATATCGTCGGCCCGATTTGATTAAATCACGATTACGGAAAATCTAGGCCGAGTTAGAAAAATCTAAAGCTACCATCGTGTTCGTATCGTCGAAACGAGTCAAACGGTACCGAACTTGAAGCTCGACGTCGCCGGAATCGGCGAGAACGGCAAAGAACAGAGGATGGCGTGACGAAGAGAGAGAAATCCGGCGTCCTAAGGTTGAAGACGCGGTTCGAACCGAACCGGTTCGGTTTTTTAAACCAGTTTTAATGTCAAATTACCAGCGTACTCTTCAATTTTTAAAATAATTACAGAAAAATTAACGCGTTAGATTTTTGGTCAAAGGCTACTTGTGTCATTTCGCACTTTTTAAATCAGACCAGTTCGGTTCAATTAAAACCAATTCGGTTCAGTACAGAACCGGTTTTCCCGAACCTAAACTCAGAACCAATCATTTATTTTTAAATCTTCCGAACCTAATATAACCTAAAATATATGTTCCGAACCTACGAAATTTTTACAGTAATTACACGTAATTATTTAGAAACAAATCGTGTAAAAATATTATCGAAAACCGGTAATGGCATTACCGGTTTTAAGTAAAACCGGTAATGGCAATACCGGTTTTACGTAAAACCGGGAATACCAATTCCGGTTTTACGTAAAACCGGGAATACCGATTCCGGTTTTACTTAAAACCGGTTATCCCGATTCCGGTTTTAACTAATTAATTACCCTCCGTAATCGCAATTAGTCGAACCGAAAACGCCGTTTTCGATCCGACTATTTGATGTTCACCTCCCTCCGAAAAAGTACACAAAAGTACTGTACCCATATATCATATAACATATATGTCTTTAACCATGATATTTCACCTATGGTCAATTAACATTATGGGTAAGTAAGGATATTCAAATAATTTTCTAACCCTTTACATTAAATTTATATTTATTATCATACTATTTAATTATTGTTTATGATAAAAAAAATCGTCCAATTTTAAATTTATAAAGTTTGATATCAAATTTATTCATAAAATTCGAGCCAACGTGTAGGATACTATACTAATTAACATTACTAATAATTAATTAGGCACCGTCGTACCGATCAAGGATGGTTTAATTATAAATATACATCACTTGTAATAACATTTTTTCTATCTCAAATTGTATTTTCTTAACAAGTTGCTATCTTTCGAAAAATCGCTAATAAAATCAGACCCATCTATTAAAATCGCTAACAAAATCATCCTTTTCGTCAAAAAATGAACATGTGGCAGCCATCTTCCGTCAAGTGTGTACTGTCATTGCCAAATAAAAACCACCTCATCCAATGACTAAGCAAAAGTAACACGGCATCATCCTCAACTTTCATGAAAAAAATTTAAATTCCGACGACTACCACGATGGTCCGGCCCCCACTTTTGGCGGAGTCACCAGATTTCGAAATTTTTTATTGAGTTAGTCTTTGAAGTTGACATTTCATATTGGATTTTTGTGGTAAAAGCAACTAAAATTTGTTCATTTTGTCATGTCTTTAAGGTTTATGCAGAATCTGGCGTTGATTGGAATGGATTGGCAGCTTGAGCAACTCTATGAATATTTTGGACGAGAAATTAATCCTAAATTAACTGTCATATTTAAATAAAAAAATAATTATTGATAGAGGGGAGGGAGTAATAAACTTGTTATTCATAAAAAGAAAAGTAATAATAAATAAACTTGTTGTTAATCAGATTGAGAATTTATTTTGGATACATTCGAGTGGGCCACCACCGCAGAGATGAATGGACTTGAACAATTATCTCGTTTTTTATACGTCCTTGTGAAAAAATAATGAAATTTTTAATTAATACTAAAAAAATATATATGGGATTTCATAATGAATGCTGTTTTCTTTTTTTTTTTTTTTTTTATGTTAAGTGAATGCTCGTTTGTGCTTTATTTGTTAATAGATTTAATTTGGGATAGAGAATTCAACTCTAACTTAGTTATTTATTAATTGAATTGTCATCTCGATCACATGTACAAATTTTTGCATCACGACAGAAAAAGCTAAAATATATCCTTTCAAAAAAAATACTACATGATTTGTGCATTTAATATTCAGCTCCATTTTTATGTACGAGGATATAGGATTCACTCACAGTATATCAATTTTTTTAATTATAATATCATTCATACCGATATGACTCTCGATTAATGAATTTTTTAATTTCCTAGCATCCGCTAATTAATATACTAACAATATCCGACCGTTTCTCTTCCGTTAACTCCGTCGGAAACTCTACGAGGAATACTACTTTGAGGTCTCCTCTCTTTCCTTGTTCTTTCGATAGCGGCATACCTTGTCCCGGGACGATTCTCTTATCTCCCGGCTTGATGATGAGGTCATCATCTATCGTCAAGCTCGTCTCTTCTCCACCCAACAAAGGTATTGGAATGGTGCAACCCGTGAGAGCCTTAACCAGGGGGATTTCAACTGCCAACTCTAAATCGTCGCCTTGTCTCGTAAACAAAGGATGTTCTTTCTCCGCGATTACGATATTTACGTCTCCCGAATTATTTCCTAGCGTCTCGTTTCCCATTCCTTCAAATGTAATTTTTGTTCCTTTTTTCCATCCTGGCTTCACGTTTATTGATAGTAATTCATCTTCTTGTGTTAATTGCCTGCAGCATGCATGGACAAATTAAGAAATAAAAAAAAACATCTAAAGCCATCTTCAAGGCAAATATATATAGTTTTCCATTTGCATATCCGATACTCATAAACAGTGCAAACAAATTGGCTACAGAAAGAAGAAGGGAAATTGGCCATGTTAAAATTAACAATCACCTATATATGGAGAAATGGACATTATTAATTAATGTTCGTATATTCCGACATTGCATATTATAATTATTAATCAAAATTATCTCAAAGAAAAAAAATCTCCAAAGGGTATGATTTGTTTTACTTTCCTTTAGAACATATAGTTAGTGTAAAATTTAAATCTTATATAGCCAAATTTAGAATTGAAAGTATAAAATTATAGTCTAGCTTACCCATTATTTGTGATGACATCTCTAGTGATCTTTATCCTTTTCTTGCATCCGTAGCACAATTCCTCGAGCGTGCACTCGAGAGTCCCCTCGATAGCAGGCGGTTTAAGTATCATCCCTGTCGAGTTAGAGAAAAAGATTGTCCGGCTAGGATTTCTCGACAGAGGTCCTGAATGAACGGTAGGATTAATAGGTCCTGATCTTCGGCTAGCATTTCTGGATAGAGATTCCGAAAATATGATAGGGATAGGACCTTTCCGGCTGGTGAGTCTAGGAAGAGTCTCCGAGGAAGATCCTCCATTTATTTCATCATGGCTGATGTCTGGTCTGCTTTTATCCCTAGAAATAGACCCGCTACGAGGAGGACTCGTTGGGCTTGTAGTTCTCGATAGAGGTGAAGGAGTATGGGGAATGCAATATTTGTCCAAGCTGTTTCTATGTTTGTATAGTCCTCCTCCTGAAGGACTTGTACTCGCATTATTACGAGGATCTCCTATACAGCAATGCATATTGCTTCCCTTCTCCCCTAGGTTTTGTCCAGGCTGATTATTTTTGACATAATTAGAATCCTATATGTATTAGAAAAAGGAAATTACTTCAAATAAACGTAAAATTTTCATATATATATAAAACTTCTCTAGATGATATTCCAATTGGCACCGAGGAATTTTATCTATACATTTGCAATTGGTTTCCTAGAAACTCAACCCAAGGTTGAACGCTGCAGCGGGTTAATTGTTTCCAATATTACTATTTCCAAAAAAAAAAAAAATCCTATTCTAAAAGCTATAATATATATATTGAACATTCTAGTTAAAGAATTACGTAAACTATATGATGATGATAAAAAAAATCAAACTGATATGCTTGAATGAATTATCCCAATTCACAAACCTGTCTCCTTAATTTGAATGAACATAACAGATGACCATAATACTACAAAACCTTTACAATTGGGTTTAGAAATTTACCAGAAAGTAAAGCAGCATTCAAGAATGACATTTCAATTATAATTTTGACAAATTCAAAGAAACGCAGATTGCGTTAAAATTTATTACCTCGCGAGAAATATCGATAGCTTCAAAATTATCGTCCGGAGTATCATTAATTGCGGAGGGTTTCCTCCTATAACACAATCTTTTGATTAGAACTTTTATGAGTTTAAGAAGCTCTCTAATGGAGATTAATCCTTTCTTCTTGTTGTTACGATTACTATCAGAGCTGGGGTCGGATTTGGGGGCATGGTCTACCATGACTCCATTAGAAAAAGGAAAAACTTAAGAGAGAAAATAGGAAAAATCGACGAGTTTAAAATCGATTAATTAATTAAGCGTTTTCTTTGAAAGGATTAATTTAGGGTTTTCTTTTCTAGATTCACAAAAATGCATGGTTTTCTATGAAGCGTTTTATAAGGCTTTTTATTAGCATCATGATGACCTGTTTAATAGTTGTTTTTATCTTTGTATTAATTTATAAGGGTTTCAATTTACTAATATAGCCATCTGTATAGTATGTTGATGATTATTAAGTAAGGTAATAGAATTTTAATTTTATCATAAGAAAACTGATTTTCTTTTTCAAAGTGAAAAATGGGCTGGCAGCAAAAATTGGTTCTTTTTTTTTTTAAGTTAAAATTTGTTCTCTTCCAGTTTTCTTGTTTGGAAAGAAAAATTAATTATGAAGTAAGAATTTGTTCTTTTCTAGTTTTTCTTTGTTTGGAATGAAAGTTTAATAATGAAAATGTCAAAAATAATTTGAGCTACCAAATCGTTACAGCAGCTTAATTCGTACTTGATTATCTAACCGGAAAACGATCAACAAATTGCCTTCAGATCGAACCTTCCGGCGAAGTTACCAACTCATGTGATGATTAAAGTCAACATAAATCTAATTATTTATATATATATATATAAAATAGCAGAAGACAAGAGATGAGAGCTTGCCAACTCAACTTTTTGGACTATTTGGCAGCTGACAAGTCAGCACACTGTTACTTTCATACATGACATGTGTTCAAGTTAGCTGGTCATTAACACTAATTAATCAAAAAAAAAAAAACGTTTTAATTAGAAATCAAATGCAACGTTTCGTTTCTTCTTCTCCCTAACGTATCTTCCCTTTCTTCCACGATCCGTCCCTCTCTCCAACCCATAATCCCATTCTGCCGACGAGACCACTTCAGTAGTTCAGTTTTCTATCCTCAAAGGGTTTTTGCTTCAGGTATTTAATCTTTTCCGTCTTTGATTTCTCACAATTTTGCATTTGGTGTCTTCAATTCATTGTTGTGTTAGTTGGGGTTGATTTTTTCCTCTCGTGATCTGGCTGTTTTTGCATCGTTTCTTAGCTTTCAATTTGAACTAATGATCTATATGCTTAGTAAGGGTTTCTTTGTACAGACGAATTTCATCTCTGTTGAATTGCCCATCCGATTTGATTTCATTAAGCTTCAGCCCAATTACTTTCACGAACGCCAAGTGTTTGTATATATGTCTTAAGTTGTCGAAAGGCTGACTGATAAGTGCAAATCTTTTTATAACATTGTTAAGGAATTGGAAAGTGTTGGTTGCGTTAGAAAGGTTCGAACTTACTTACTTTTGCTGATGATTTTTTGGCACAGAGGAATTTTTCAATGTTTTTGACGAAGTGATTTTGGATGGTTTTAATCCAAATACTTTTGTTACACAATCAGATATAACTATGATCCCAAGGTTGCCGGTTTGAGCTTTTACTTTGTCACATTTTCTTTTCAAGCTTTGGGAAGTGTATTTGCTTAGGACTTGTGGTTATGTTATTGTTAGTTGTGGGAATTTGTATGAGATAGATAGATAGATTGATTGGCCATTTTATGCTGATGCAGCCATGAAAAGATACATAACAGTAAATATCATCATAGTGACAGACCTTTTTACTATTGCATCAAATACTTTGTTTGTCCATTCCATCTGCATTTACTTTTTCATTTACGTAATGTGCAGGTTGAAATTTTTCAATTGACTGAAGAAGTGAAGCGGCTACAAAATATGGTAACCTTTCCATCCTCTGGAATGTAGGCATAAAGATGTATTTTTCTTTTTTGTTTGGAGGTTTTTCCCCTAGATAGTCCACTCAATGCCAAAATTCATAATTTACATTTAGAGGTGTTAAAAGGAGTCCATGGAGATGTAGATGGGAAAACGGCCTTAAAAAGCAAAGCTGTTCTAGATCATTCTTAGACATGGAACGAAGAGCCTTTTTACTTGCAACCAATAACCATAGCTTTATGCACAAACTGTACAACTGGTGTGCTTTAATTTTGTTTTCTGTGTTCTTTTGTGACAGCCACAATCAAAGAATGGGGTTAATCGCTTTGGTGGTAGGAGCAACTCTTATAAATGCTCTGGATACATTATATATTATGTGTCTAAAAGAATTCCAAAGAGCTAGAGCGTGAGTATTACCAATTTTATTTTATTTTGTCTGTTATTTTCAATTGCACAAGTTGCTATTTTTCCAGTTGGGTTGCAAATACCTTGGACTTCAATAAAGATTATGATGCCAGCATATTTTTGAGACAACCATCAGGTTGCGTTATCAGGTTCAATATATAGTTTATTTTTATTTTTTGCCAATCTGTATTAGGCTATGTCATTACCGGTCGGCTTTTGATTTTAATAGCAATGGGCAGAGACTGGTACCCATTCGTGCTAATATGAATTTCTTTTGTTTTGTATTCAGTTGTAGGTGGGCTTCTCAGTTCTTATGGTTTGTCCGGCCGACAAAGTGTTCCTTGAGAAAGCCAGAGACATTACCAACAGATTGCTTCCTGGATGGAACCAGAACATGTCGACAAACTATTCAAGATTTTATCTGATTTATGTTTAGTGACGAAATGTGATTGTAAGCATTTAATTATTCATTGAGATTCATTGAAATTTTTCAAGGAGACAGACTATAGTTGGTGTTCATTTAAAATATATTTTCGCATTTTAGCATTTTCAAGCATGATATGTTCAACCTGTAATCTATCCTTCGAAATGATAAATCTCACCTCTTCAAAATGACCAATTCTACCTCGATGTTTTTTTGGGCTTGACTTACATGCATATGTAAAGAAAGACATGTAAGGTATGTATGGAAATGTACACAAGTTTTTTCCGAATTTTTGCTCTTCTAATCCGTAAATAAGTTGGGCAAAGTATTTAATCCTATAAATGTTGAAGATTCGCAATATTACACTTGCAGAAGTCACAAATTTCTTATGCTGGAATGATTCCTAATTTATATTTTCTTCATATGTATGTTCTTTATTCTTTTATTAATTTTATGAAAAGACTTGTGCTTTTGTTTTCAACATTGCACAGAATTGCATTTGCAGCTAGCTGTTAGAATTTTTTCTTTTAGAAACAAATTAGAACTAATCTAAAAAGTAAACCAAAATTCAATCTAAAAATTAAGGCTGTCTAAATAATATTACATGCTGCTTTGCTAATTCATATATGTCCGATTTTGAGTTGTCCATGGTTTAAACTTGCTTTGTGTTTTTGTACAGAATTACATGTGTAGTAAAAATCACCACAAGTCAATCCAATGTAGCTCAATTACTCAAGTATAACTATAAGTCTATATCGTCCACCAATTTAATATGTAACTATACATACTTGATTAAAAGAATTACTCCAATAATATAGTCTATAATAATAAAATGATCTTTTAAACTTAAAACAACCTCCAAATAATTAAGTGTGGTATCTTGCCAAAACGAAATTTATGAAAAAATTAATTTTCAACACGGATCGGAGAAGATATATCCGACACGAATTGGTTGCATGGGCTTTTGTCTAGTTAATATGTAAGGCCAGAACGAGTTTTTGGGTTTATGTTATAGCAAGCAATAAATTAAACACCTTCCTAATTTTATTTTCAGGTGATCAAGGTTTTCAAAAGTACTGTAGTAGTAGCTACTAGCTAGCTACGAAAATCTGAGCTATACTACTACAAATCAATACATAAATAGAATTTTATTCTCGTCCAAGAGATGGATAGAAAATAATTATTAATATTATTAATAATAGAAAATACTTTATTATATACAATCTTTTTTTTATGTTATATAATATACAATCATAATATGTTATCAAAAAATATATATATACAATCTTAATATAGTCCTAAGCATTAGTAGAGTATATTATTATAAAATAGGAACAAAAATATTTGGACCATATATATATATATATATACACATATATATATTAGACCATTATATTTTTGTAATGAAAATTAGAACAGATTACGCATAGGATCTTTACTGAATCCAATTAGTTAACACAGTTGTATTTTGTCTCTATATTGGACATTCACGCAATAAAAATTTATTTGTGTGCATATCTTGTAAAACGTGATCGTTTGTATATATATATGTATCATATATTTGACAAGCGCCATATAAAATAAAATAAATATCTACTATTTTGTTATTTTTTTAAAAAAAATCGCAATTTTTTTATAAAACATAATATTTTAATTACTTTTTTTATGGATCCAAAAAGTTCTACATTGATAATAAATGATTATGATGATAAATGATTTGTATGTGTAAAGTGATGCACACAATAATTTTTCTCAAAAGGATATTAATTAAGTCCGCAAGTCGCTACTAGGATAGTATATATAACGGTAAATATGGATTAATATTCTTTAAATATATCTATATATATATATATATTTGTATTCTACTAAACAATTGTGTCGCTTAACGCCAATAAAATAAATTTCATGTTTTGTCATAAAATCAAACGATGTGAATCTCTGATTGTTGGAGGTTTATTTGGTGATCGAAATAAGAGGAGATCGCGGTGATGCTTGAGCATCTTGGACATGATCGTGGTCTGCAAGACAGTTTCGATAGGGAGGGGAGTTGGCCGGATCTCGTTGACAAAGATGAAAATTTGAACTTATAAGATTTTGGTTCTAACTCCGCCATTACTGACTGTAAGTACTTGCTACGTTTGTTGTTCTCGATGTGCATGGCATCGAGATTTTGGACGACGTGCAAGCTTGGCGAGTAAGGAAAGCTATACTATGAAATTTGAAAGAAAGCCTTCAATGATGAAATCCATTTCCAAGAACTAAAACTCTTCATAAACCTTCCCAACAACTTTCCATGCCAAATGTGACAACTGAAGCATAAAAATATATATTATTCTGTCTCTAATAAATTGTCATTTTTTCTATACAATTTACATAAGAAAAGCGAAAATTAATTAAAGACGGAAGGGGTAGATTTTATTATAAAACTGGATTTCACCATGGATCGAGTTTGTAATGGATGCCCTGTAATTTCTTCTTAACCATACCATCAATAAGAGTAGCAATCTCCTCACAATTTAATGTATCTTTGTGCACGTACGATCCCATTCAACTTATAATTACAATAAAAGTTAATTTGTCTTGCATGTTGGAACGAAAACAGATTGCTTTTTTAATTTCGCGCTAGAATGATGGATAGCGCCTACGAATTGTTATCTCATTCTGAAAACCTATAAATTTCAGTCATCCATACTTTTCTCTATTTTTACGCACATATGTTCATGTTTTAGTCTCGTGCGTATGCATACAATAACACACCTCTTTTTCAATTGTTTCTGTCTGGTTGGACTTGGAGTTGTGAATGCGGAATCATTCAGTACCTTCCTGAACCAAGGATAACAAGAGAAGATTTTTTTTTTTTTGAGTTTAACAAGAGAAGATATTAATTATATATACGATACAATGTAAAAATTCACATGAATGCATGGAACCCGTACGTAAGTTGCTGTTTTAGAGTAGAGAATTGACCATTTTTATGCCGAGAGTCGAATTATTGCTGTAAGGGACGGATCTCGGACGAAAAATCCACAGATCTCCTCTCTAAAACTGTATATATATTATTGATAATAATAGAAGAACAAGCAAAAAGAGATGAACAATCCTCAGGCCATAAAGAACCAATAAAATAATTTTTTTTTTTATATAAGGACCAATAAAATAATTAGTTAGAAACATGTGACAACAGTAATTAAATATGAACTTTTTTTAAAAAAATTATTTATGCCAAATTTTTGTTTTTTTTAATGTTTTATTACAATATTATTTAATAAAAGCATAAAAAAACAATATTAGTATTTAATAAAAAAGCTCTGATGTGACAAAAAAAAATAAAACGTCGAAATCTTCTCCCTCACTAAACCCTAAACCGACAAATTAAAGCTCGCACGTCGAAATCTTCTGACTAAATATACCATGTGCAAAACTGAGAGATAGTAGATTCACCCATACAAAAACGCTTTATACTGGCATCTTCTAAATTATAAATGCCCATGTCCAACTCCTTGTCTTCAAATAAGGAAGCATCATAGGTAAAGCAGATACAGTTTGAGTTCTTTGACGAATTAAGGCATGGAGAAAAAAGCGTTGTCGCCGATGAATAGTGCTGGACCGTTCAAATTTTCCACTTTAACCAACTCTAACTTGAATTCCTTTTTGTTGATCTGTTTTTCTTTTTCCTACAATATACCTTGGCCGACTTTTATTCCATGAATTTATAAAAATAAAGATCCTAAAAGGTAGATATGAAATAAAAAAAAATTAGGTGAGGTAAACAGACATACATATCCCGGAAATATATACACGAGATACATAATTTAATGACAGAGATTAAGAAAAAATAAATATGGTTAATTATAATTAATATAGTCCCGAGTATGAAATTCACGGGAATGACACGTGTCGATTAAAGATCGCACGCAAGTATTCCCGAGACTGGCATTTACGGGATACTCTTTCCCGTAATAGAGATTGGACTTGAATAACAAAATTTGAAACGCATCTCTATCCTCTTCACGCTAGCTCTCTCTCTTTCTCGTCGAAGTATACAGAAAACCACCGAAACCGAGCCTAAATCTCGACAGCGGAAGCTTTAATTTTGTTCTCCGGCAGCTTTAATTTTGCTCTCTCTCGTCAAGTACTCTAAAAAAGGTATTTTTTAGTTATGTTTTCTTTAATTTTTTTCAAATTCACCGGATTAAACAAAATCAGTCATGTATCTTGCAAGAATTCCTTTAAATTGCACCTTTTACAGTTCCGATCGGTTAGGGTAGTAAGTTTGGTCCAATCTGTAGGTTTTTGTAGGCGTTTTGGTTCGGTTTATAGGTTAGGGTGACGGTATGACGTATTGAAAAAGTATGGGGATTGAGTTGAAATGTATAGCAAGTATGAGGTCTTAATTGTATCTATTTTATAGTGTGTGGACTGAATTTATAATTTTGTAAAATATGAGGACTTGATTGTAAAAAAATGAAAAGTGTATGGCCAACATGTTATTTTAAAGAAGTGTGGGGCTGATATATATTCTCGGAAGTACGAGGTTTAAATTGTATTTATTTTAAAGTTTGACGGGCAAATTTATTATTTTTAAATGTAAGAGGACTTGATTGAAAATATGTGAAAATTTTACGGATGATAAGGGGATTTGTTTTAAAAAAAATTCGTAGTATGAAGTCTTAATTGTTCATTTATAATTGTCTGAGAAGCAAAATTTTTGTTAATCCTTTGTAGGAGGAGTAGATCGTGAATAACTAATAGGTATAGTTGCCGAAACGTTATTTTAAAGAACTCATTAAAAAAAATTTGTACAGGTTATAGCGTAGAGATCTTTCTGGATTCCGCAGAGACCTTCTCAGGGTGATCTATTGTGGTTTCAACCGTCACATAGATCGCATGACATTTTTTATCCCACCAGTAGGCGGATACGCTACTACTTGTGAGGAGAGCCAACTCTTTTTTTTGGTATTGTATGAGGTGTTTTGACAAGGGTGAAACGTGGTAAAGATGGAGAGCACGTGCCTCTTTCCAATCAGTCTTCGAGTTAGGTTTCAGACTTAGGATAGAATGGAGGAGAGAAGTATTTGAGCGTCTACGGCCTATCCGGGCCTAGCAAGGCTCATCACGAAGCCGAGCGGCTATGTGGTGGATCTCAAGTCTAGAGAGGGAAGTGTCCAACTTCTAGAGAAAGAGTAAAGCGCCCTTAAGTCTCTTGTGTGTCTCTAAGCGTAAGTAAAGACTTACTTTGGACATCTGAGATGGGTCTTTATATAGGGGAGACCTTTTAAGTTTGACTTGGACTGTCAGTGCTGAAAGCGACCTGTACAGTTGTGAGGCCGTAGGTCTCCTCGGCTTTGGGCGCTTCGGCCTCTTTGAGAGGGCGAGGCCTGACTAGAACTTACAGTGGACTTCTAAGCTCCTGCTGATGCACCTTAGTTGACTAAGCTGATGATGTCTAAGTCCTTCCTCCGGATGACGATGGCTATCGTGACTTAGCGCTACAAGTGTCGAACTAACTGGGTTGTACAGATCCTAAGTTAGTGCCCTTCAAGTCAAACCAACTCAGTTTATGAGATATTGAGTTAGTGCCCATCTGAGCTGATTCATTGCTACTGAACCAGAACCTTTAGATCTGACACAGTTATATGATTACTGAATTAGCTACGTCAGCAATAGTTGTTGATAAGTGAATCTATAGATCTAAAGATATAATTGGTTATTCGTGCTATGAACTGTCTGAATTGAAAATCTCACTAAACAAATGAGTTTGTGCTTAAGAGACTTTGAGTGGATAAATCAGTCTTAACTATTGGAGTTAAACTAATTATATTGGCTGTCGTATAAAGGATAAGTCTCTCAAAGACTGGTATCGAGGTTTGGAGACTTATAAACAAATCAAATAATAAATACTAAGTTAGCGTGCTGGTTGATTTGATGGATAGATGTAACACCTCAACGAGTAGCAAGTCGACCAATTGTTACGATTGGTGGATACATTAACAATCCTGAAACATATAAAGATTTGCTCAGACTTGTAAAACACGATAAGATGGATAGAACAGTTCTCACTTAGAATAGATCGAATTGTTGGAACATATAAACGTTGTTGGATTTTGCCACAATATAGATTAAACAAAAACAAGAATAGTAGAGAGTAACGCGAGAGATTCAATACGAAACAAATAACAATTGTTTAAATTTATTCAATGAAAGATATATCACGGTTCGGCGTTAATTAGCCAACACCTACGTCCGCGGACCAAAGGGCCAGGTAGAAGTTGCTTACCATGGGGAGAATAATATAACCCGAATTACTCAGATGTGTGTACAAGCCACACGTCAAGACTATCGTTCGTAATTCAATTATCTTCTATGTAAATTCTTGACCTAGGACCGACCTATTTTAGGACCCTACCAAACGAAGCCAACGACCGGCTAAGTACTCTCGATCTCTACACACCACTCTATGAATCTGGATAATCTATCGCAACAAACTAAAGGGTAGAGTGAAATGGACGTCACTCTATCTTCCTCCTTGTGCTCCATTTGTGCAAAGTCTTCTTGTAGCAAGAACATCTTCTATTTATAATATCTAATGCCTTGGTCATCACTCAACACTTGATGATCAAATCAGATACGATTTTTATTTCATATTAATTCATAAATTGATTCTTACATAAGTATATTTCATGTATGGAGATGCTTGATTCTTACCAGTTCAGGGATAATCAGTACCATCATCATCATGTTAAGAATTAGGGGGAAATTTCGACCAGGATCAGTGAGACGCCCGCTCCCGACCCTACTTGCGAGGATCGAGATTGGTGCCCCGTTGGCACCTGTACATGACGTGGACCTGACTTGATATGCAGAAGTGGAACCCTACTTATGCCTCGTAGCTCGAGCTTATCCTGTTTTTGTTTTTCTAACCAGGAAAAAATATAAATATATTTTTGGGAAACTATAAGCTTTCGCTTAGTGAGAGTTATTATAAAAGCTTTGTGTTTTCATATACTGAATAAAATCTAGAATGAATTATTGAACTGATATTTGTAAAACCAAATTGAAATCATGAAATTATGAAATGTTTATTCAAACATGTTTATGAACAAATCATAAAATAACTTTCTGATGATTAGCTAATATAATAATAGAATATATATTTAACAATGCTGAAATATATATTTTATGAATATATATTTTACGTGCTATGTAATCATACTGGAATATATATATTATGAATATATATATTTTACGTATTGTATAATCATGCTGAAATATATATGTTATGAATATATATATATATGTATTACGTGTTGTATAATCATGCCGGTATATCTATATATTTATGAACCCATATCTATGAGAATCAGGGGAAACACTACTATAGTGGCCAGACTACCATAGTGTTTCCCGCCTACCATGGGGTAGTCGAACACATACCAATAACCATACTAGACATGAGGCCAATATCTAATGATGACGTACCATCTGCGCAGACCTAAACTAAGGGGTCATGTGGTTGGACCTGGTACTACTGAATATAAGATCATGAGTAACTAGGGGTTCTTACATAATTTATATATATAATTATTCTGTAATTGTATATATAATATATGAATAACTTGAATATAAATTATATAGTTTATGTAACTATAAATGTAAACATGATTAAAATTTGAGTTTATTTTGAAGGTCTCCGTGCCATCTACGGCTATATAGTTTTTAAAGTAACTATGCCATATTTTGGAAATCGTAAAATCATAAATCATGCATAAATGATATGTATGGCATAGTGGTCTAAAGCATTCATCAAGTATATACGTGTAACATACTGTAATGAAATTATAATAAAACTCACAGTCGTTGAAGTCGTGTATTCTTGTTCGTCCTCCGTAGAGTAGCTTGCGCGATTCTGTCTGAAATCGATACTAACGTTAATAACTATCGAATTCTACATGATAAAAAGAAATTTTGTACACTTATAAGGTTTGACGTTTATTCACTATTAGACATTACGTCTTGTCTCGATCCACGTGAATTATCGACCTAATGACATCAATAATTTGTTAACCGTAATTCTAAGCTAATGGCGTCGAAATAAAATGCTACAAATGATTTTTCGTACGTCTTACTTGTTAGATTTCTACATGATTAATTTAATTAATTAATCAATTTATTTTGATAAATAAATATTTTTAAATTTATCATGACATGATATTATATTTTATCAAAATATAATTTTACTCAAATTCAATTTTAAATTGAATTAATTGACTTAAAACAAATATTGACATATAGTTAAAATCAATTTATCACATTATTTTATTTTTACAATTCAGAAATCATTTTTGTCCAAAATTCTATATAATCATGTTCAAAATAATTATTAATAGTTACTGTGAATATTTGATAGGTTCGGACCCAATAGAATTGATTTTATTATGTTTAGGTTCGGAAGAACTGGTTCTGCACTGAACCAAACTGGTTTTAATTGAACCTGATCGAATTGGTTTAAAAATCGTGAAATGACAAAAATAGTTGTGGCGCCCACCTTCCGACCCCTAATCGAGAAGGAAAATGTGGCCACTTGTGCCTTATTCCTTATAATAAAAGGATATATTAAATATAAAGATATCCGATTTATTACAACAAATCACACATATCATAACATCTCTTCAGCGGAAGCATAGTTCGTAATTAATATTACACGATAATAAAAGATGACGTGATAGAGCCCTAAATGCCAAGGTTGCCAAGAGCCCGATCTTATTCTGAAAGTGGAATGGTGAATGGAAATAGGTGCCGGAGTAGATTACCTACTACTGATCAACCTGGAGAAAATAATAATTTTATGGAAAACGTAAGCTTTACGCTTAGTGAGAATTATTATAAAACTATTAGGTTTTCTTAGTAATAATTATCAATATAAGGTGAATCATTTTACAAATGATTTTTCATAATTTAAATGATTTAGGCAAATCATATATTATTCTGAAGATATGATATTTCTAAAAACAAACAGAAATATTTACTGTATATATATGTATGAACCCATATCTATGAAAAAACGATAGGAGATTCTTAACAGTAGTAGCTAGCTACTGTAGTAATCTACCTATCATGGGTACTTAAACACGTACCAAATAACCATAAATATGGCGTACCATTTGCGCAAACTAAACAAGGGTCATTCCTTCAAGACCTGACACTATTGAACTGATCATTCCTTCGAGACCAGTTTAAAACATGTACTTGGGGTTCTTATACCTAGATAATTATATCTCAATCTATGGAAGTTTGATATATTATGTTGGAAATTTGTATAGTTTTTCTAAAACTATATTTATAATCGTGAGTAAATCAAATTTTGATTTGAAGGTCTCCAGGCCATCTACGGCTATTTAATTTTTAAAGTAACTATGCCATACCGTGGAAATCGTAAAATCATAAATCATGCATAAATGATATGTATGGCATAGTGGTCTAAAGCATTCATCAAGTATATACATGTAACATACTGTAATGAAATTATAATAAAACTCACAGTATACTCGTCAAATCGTCCTTACCTCGATCCGCTTGAATTATCGACCTAATCACATCGATAATTTATTAACATAAATTCTAAGCTAAATGACGTCGAAATAAATTACTAAATATGATTCCGTACGTCCTACTTGTTAGATTTCTACCCGATTAATTTAATTATTTAGTCACTAAAGTGGAATATTTATTTTGATAAATAATTATTTTTAAAATTATCATGACATGATATTATATTTTATCAAAATATAATTTAACCCAAATTCAATTTTTATATTGAATTAATTGATTTAAAATAAATATAGACATAGTTAAAAAAATCAATTTAACCCATTATATGATTTTTATTTTATTTTATTTTTTTAATACATAAGTCATTTTGATCAAATGTTTAATCAGGTTCATAATAATTAATAATATTTACTATGAAAATTTCATAGGTTCGGAGTGAGTAAATAATGTTTTATTAGGTTCGGAAGATTTAAAAATCAAATTTAGGATTTCAGTTTAGGGTTGGAAATCTGAACTGGGCTGAGTGAACAGTAATGGACTAGTCTGCGTGAATAGTGTTACTGGGTCGAAAGCCCAAAACGCAACCGTTGGGCCGAAAGCTCGGCCCACTCAGTAAAGCTTTGGGTTTTCTGCAAATAACTCAAAGTTTGAAGGGCAAAATGGACATTTAACACTGATATCCGGTTCAATTAAAGAAGAACCAATTTGAATTGAACCTAATTGATTCGGTTTGAAATGAATCGGACCGAACTAGTTTTGGAATCATGAAATGACAAAATAACCTTTGACCAAAACTTTTCTCGTTTGGTTTCGTTGAAAATAATCAAATAGCTGAGGGGTAAAATGATCATTTAACAACAAAACAAATTATAAAAAAGAGATTGAACCAGTTCAATCATTTTTCTTTTCTTCTTCTTCCTCGCGAAAGCTTCTCTGCCTCTTCCGTCTCTGCCATTTTCATCGTCGACGACTCCGGCGACCAACCGACCTAATCCACCACTATTCGACTCCTTACGACGTCGTGATTCCAAATATGTGGTTAGTTTTCTCCGTCGTGGCTTTGTTATCTCTCTCTCTTGAGCTCCGGCGAGCTCGAGTTTTCTAGCGCCAAATCGACCGATACAAAGTCGATCCTTGATCTCCTCGACATGTAGGTGACGATTTTAAGGTTTGTTTCTGCTTACTCAACTCGGTTTTCGTTTAATTTCAAAATTAGGTTTTGGTGATTGTTTTCTTTAACTTAATATTTTGATCCGATTTATATATATATGTTATAATAGATTGATTTTTAAGTTTAATGGTGTGTTTTGTTTTGAATTTGCATGAATAATTTTGTCGAAAAATGCTTACAAAGCTTTCGGTCTCGGCGATGAGCGGCGGTGACGAGTTGTATGCGTCTGACGTCGAGGTTGTTTCCTGTTGCACGGACTCGGTCGGACTCGCCATGACTCGGGTCAACTCGGGCTTAACTGAGTTGACTCAGTCCCGACTCTGTGGTGACTCCTCTGTTCTTTGTGCCTCCTGAGAGACTTTGGTGCTCCTCTGGTTCACGGGTAAGGAAAAATTAGGTAGTTTAGGTCTTTAGAATTTTATGTTTTCTGGGTTTAGGTTCTGAAAACTCTCAGTTTGTATATTTTCATTGCTTTAAGAACTGAGTTTTTGTAATAAACTAGATTGTATATGGAACCGAATTGTAATTCTTTAAACTAGACTGTGATGAATCTATGTGTAAATTTCCAGTTTGTTAGATTGAATTGAACTGAGAATGGAGTTGTATGCAAATCATGTCTACTGGATATGTATTTATTTTGGGTTGTGTATGTCCGAAATTATTGGTTCTTATTTATGATATAGGCTTCTATTTCAACTAAAAGTTTTTAGGCTCTTTGACATTTTAGACATGATTTGAAATATTTCTGTTAAAGGTTGAAAGATTGTGTTTGTAGGGTGCCTTATGCCAACATTGAGGTTTGTATATTCTGACTTGAAAAGAGTTAAAATTGTATTGTTGCTGGTATTCAATGGCTCTTGAAATTTGAAGTCGTGTGAATTGTAACGAGAGGTAGCATTTAAGAATTGTAGGGGGAGGCTTCAACTACTTCGCATGTAGGCTTTTTGTTTGTTTTTCCTATTTTACTGCTGCTAGTTGAATATTTTTTTATTGTACTATTTCTGGGTAGTCTGATATTTTTGTGGCTGGGAATTATGGACAAACATTATAATGTTGACCGAGTGAATGAATTTGAAAGTTGTAGGACAAATTAAATGATAGATTTGAAAATTTTCTGTATAGTTGAATGTGGTAAGGGAGTCTTTTGCAATTCAGATGAGAATGGTAAATTGAATAGTCGATAAAGGGAATTCAATAGTATGTGTCTATGAGATGTGTTTAATATGACATGGAAATAGTTTACCTATGTAAGAAAGCGTTTATCTATGAAAGATACGTCTTTTGAAATTTTGAGTATGTCTGATAGATTTTCTTCTTAATAAATTAAAATGAAATTGATGTTGCGTAAAGTCATTTTATATATGTTGTATTTGCGGGAGTGAGAGGGGTGTAATTTTGTTAATACTATTGTTGAAATATTTTTGCATGCCATCTAACCAAGAATTCGACAAAAATCGTTAATTGGTGTAATAAATCAATACTTAAACTTGGATTCTAGTAAAGTCTCGTAGAAACTAGAACATTCGCGAAATCAAATCAACTCTACTCGATCCAAACCAATCGAAATCGAAAGCAAAAATAATTACGTGGTAGAAATTGATTCGAATTTGATCATAAAAGAAACGTGTAAAAACGTGGTCGTTACAATAGCCTTTGACCAAAAATCTGACACGTTTGTATTTCTGTAAATATTTTAAAAATAGAAGGGTAAAATAGTATTTTAACATCAAACAGAGGGTATACTGGTAATTTAACATTAAAACTGGTTTTAAAAGAAAACCGAACCGAATCGGTTCGAACCGCGTCTTCTTCCTCGCGACAGATCGCGTTTTCTCTCTCCTTCTCCGTCGTCCTCTGCAACTCGCATTTCTCACCAATTCCGGCAACGTCGAGCCTTAAACCTGGTACCGTTCGACTCGTTTTGTCATCACGAACACGATGGTATGCTTAGATTTTACCAACTCGTCCTAGATTTTCCGTAATCATGATTTAATCAAATTGGGTCGACGATGAAAAAGTTCAATTCACGGTCCAAGCTTCTAGTATGTTAAACTACATGACATGGGGACCGTTTCTACATGAATTTTGCTAAAAATAAACGACTATGAGTGACCGGATTTTACCTCAAAAGGTTCGGCCGGCCGGTATTCACGACGGCGTTGGTTGGAATGGACTCGTCGGCGTCCGTGGAACTCACTGGTGGTCGAACTCGGTCGAAATGCGGTCAACTCAGTTTCGGTTCAACTTCAACTCGGTCGTGACTCGGTGCTTTAAAGATGTCCGATCGTGATTTAGTTATCGGTTTCGAGCTCTTCGTCAGCTCTACTACAACGTACTGGAATTTGAGATAACTCGGAAAAGGATGGATTTTGGACAGTTAATGATTACATGGTTTTATGAACTGATGAAAATGGAAGACGGAAGAAGTGAATATATCATGAAAGTGTCGGTGGAGTGTAATAATTGCAGAAGAAAACTTGACAATGGAGTAGGTTTGTGTCGAGAAGAAAAAAAATGGAGTGGCGGCCGAAAGTTAATTAATTAACTTTTCGTTCCGTCACGAACACATGTATTAATACAAGATATTTCGGGTATTATACCCGATATTCGATGTAGGTAAAAATACTTAAAATGGGTTATTGAAAAATACAGTTAATGGTTTAGACAACTTAAGTCTCGAAAATGTTATACGACATTTTAGAATGTCAAATCTGAATTTATTAAAATTTGCGGCTAAAATAAAATACGTAATGAAATATGTATTGAATATATATTGAATCAAATAAACGCGATTGAATTCGCAACGTCAACTACACGTCTAATCAAATGTACCCAATCCAATGCTCGAAAAAAAATCGGATTCGCTACTACACGTCTATGTTAATGGCGCGATTTTCAAAGTCGTAAAATCGGGTCGTTACAATCAGGCAGTTGTTAGAGGCCACCGGTGTGCCGATCCAGGATGCGAGCGTAGGCCCGACTCAAGAATTCGTACATGTCGACCCCAACCAAGATTATGTACCTCCCCATTCAAGGTCAAAGATCGGTCGGACCGGGAGTCAAGTATTTGGAGGTGGTAGAGGAGCCGGTAGACGAGCAAGGGAGCGCTTGCCCGAGGTACATCCTTCTGTAGCACATGCAGGATCTGATCGTCATGCCGGATCCTCTCGTCATGCCGGATCTGATCGTCATGTAGGATCCTCTCATCATGCAGGATCTGATCGTCAGGCAGGATCCTCTCATTATTCAGGATCTTCCCATCATTCAGGATCTTCCCATCATGATTCTATAGGATCAGCAACAGGATATTATAGGCCAAATCTACCACCGACGAGGTGCGATGATTTATTTTCTGGACCTGCGAACGAGAGTTTCCGACAGATTATGACGTGTCAGACATTTACGGACGATGATTTAGGGGATGCCAATTCAGCATTTTCACAGCTCCCACATCATGTATCAGGATCCTCTCCTCATGTCGATCATGTACATCCTGTCGAGTTGAGCTTTCATAGTCTTTGGGATGGTATTCAGCCGCAGACGACGCCTTTCGTTGGTGATCAGCAGTCCGTGCCTCAGCATCCCTCATTTGATGATACGTTTCAGATGGGTTTAGGCATCAGATCGAGTACGGGGATTGTAGTTCCTTCCACCTCCAGGTCACCCTACATGACTAAATTATCAGGGCAGCTCGGAGGCCATTCTCCCCATGGTAAGTCTTTGTACATTTATGTGAATGTTTATAAGATATTTATATTATACACATAGCGTTATTAATATACTATTATTAATAAATCTAATTGTTTCTTATTTATTAATTTTTAGATTCTCACACTCTTGGTTACGTACCATCTCCGGAGGAAATGACGGAGTTACTGCGACAAGATCGTTTAGGTAGAGGTCAGATTCCGAGAAGAAAATGGCGGAGTTACTCCTTGACCTTATATTTTTTACTTACGATGACTTCGTACATGTCGAGTCCTACTTTTTATTAGTTCATGTATATTTTTTATTTTCTACTTATTTTGGTATACTTTTAATTTATTTATTGAGAGTTCGTCAGTTGGTATTACTATGGTCCTTCAGTTTGTATTTTCTACTTACGACGAGTTTGTACACTGTCGAGTATTACTTCCTATTAGTTCATTTATATTTTTTTATTTTCTACTTATTTCGTTTTGAAGTTAATTTTTTTATTGGGAGTTTGTCAGTATTTTTAAATTGATTGCGATTAGCAAGTAATTAGTATTACGATCATTCATCACAATTATCATCATAAATTATACCAAAGTAAACGAACACAATGATCGAAACTGATAAATTAAACCAAAGTTCAACAAAATACTAGTAATTACTACACCCCCGTGGTTTGCACGCTTTCCTTTTCCCGTAGTCCATCGGGCCAATATGTCGCCTGTTAACTCTTTTACGACCAGGACCGGTTTGGTGAACCATTCGACGGTCATCTGGTAAAAGCAAGTAATTGGGGTCAGGCCAGTAATTTGGGAGAGGATTAAAAACACCACTGAAATGTTCTCTCCATCCGTCTCTTGTGTAGCAACGATGAACCATGCTTGCCAGACCATAGGCGTTGAGTCTCTTCGCAACAGCAATTGCATGAGGACATAGGATCATGAAGGTGTCCCACCGCAGACATGTGCATGAATTCCATTCAAATCTAACCATATGTATATTGTCGGGAACTCCGAGACACAATGACGGAGATCTCACGCTTAATGTATATCCAGGAGAATTTGGATATTGGGATACATCGTACCGTCTGGCAAGCATCTTGTTGGTCGTGAATGTCTTCGTCGGTATCGGTGCAAGCGCTTGGTTAAATCTATTGATTTTCGTCATCTCGTAGACAAAAATGTTTGTAGCTTTTGCGTGCATGGCCTGGACAAACGCCCTTATCGGCAAGTAACGGTCACCTTTGAGCACGTTATTGTAAGTCTCCGCGTCGTTCGACGTAGTAACGCCCCATCGGTGGAATCCATCTACAAACAATGTCTACTTCTCAAGGGGAATATGTTGAAGATACGCACATGCAGCCTGACTCGTCTCTGTAAGATCATCCCATGCCTTCACATACTTACGCTGATCCAACTCGGTACACACGACCCAACATAAGCCATGTAATCCTTTCTTTTTGGGGACGCTTGACAACATATTGGCACGAACGTGCTCCATGCAAAATATGTGCAGATATAGTAATTAATTAATGGATTAATTTGAATTTAAAATTAAAATTAAAATTAAAGTTTTGTGCGCATTACCTGTGAACTCCCCAGTTATGAAAATTTTCATCAAGCTTCTAGATAGCAGACAGGATGTCCGGATGACGATCTGAGATGATGCATGTGAATGTTTCCTGTAGTATATATTTTTTCAAGTACTTTAAGAACCAATATCAACTGCGTGTCGACTCCTCGTCTGTGATGGCATATGTGATTGGCACGACTCAACTGTTTGCAGTCTTCACCTTCGCTACAATCGCCTTTCACTTGTACACCCCACGGAGATGCATTGCGTCAACCGTAAGTACAGGGTGACTGTGTAGAAATGTGAGTCTTGTGGCACTAAAATGCCAAAATACGTACCTGAATAAATAACTATTATCAGTATATAGTGTAAAATTCATATTCCCTTGCTTAGTAAACATATATTGGTACCTGAAAATCTTCAACCTGCTATGTATAATCCCGTCCTCCTTCAAGAATTTCCACCGCATTTTCGTCTCATCATTACAGTGTTCAAGAGCTTTCATGTAACCAGACAATTGGCGGAAATTTGTCTCCCAATCTCCATAGACCTGGTTCTTCGCTACTCGCTTGCCGTCCCAAGCTTTTTTCTTCTCAACTTTACAGTCGAATGCTGCTTCACAGTCAGAAATAATGGACTTAATTGGGTAATTTGGACGATCGCGGATCTTATCCAATATGACATGGGCAACATGATCTTGCGAAATATTCATGGCTTCACGTTCGTTGTTTGCTCTGTCACAATTGTGACCCTCACACCAGACAGTAATTTGCCACGTACGATATTCCCTCTTAAACAAGGCACGTATCTTCCAGTTGCATTCAATATCGATATATGGCTTTCTAGTACGTTTGTTTGGACGATTTTCGCATTCAGCAGCCTATGTTGTCGTATCTACAGCCGTCACGCGATATTGTGCTCCCCACCTATTTGACCACAGTGTTATCGCACTCTGAAGCTCTTCCTAGTTTGAAAAATGTGTTCCCAGCGTTATGGTACTAGGGTCACCGGAATTATATTCTGGTGAAGTAGGAATGTGGCGGTTTGTTACCTCATCAGGTCCATCCATGTTGCTGAACACATGATAATCTGTTGCGCAGGGATCATTGTAATCCTCATCAGAGGAATCGTATCCCCATCGTCCCCTAGGCTGACTACTTGACTCTCCCCCGACATTGAATCTTGACGATCGTCCCGAATTATGAATCGAAAGGTAGCTGATGAACAAGTCGCGACTCCAAGATTGATCTTGATACATCAATAATAATGTAGCATCATCATTGATTGAGATATATTATTTTTCATCGTAATCATTCATATAAACATAAAATAGATTCAATTATACATGTTCTCTTCGAATCCCAACATAATTGCACATTAATTGTGAAAAATCATCATAATTCATCATACCATTAATGACATACGTTGCATCGGGAACACTACCCACCACGACCTTGCCATCTACAAATTGTACGGAGCTCCTCCAATATAAATTCAAATAGGAAGACATATTTAATAAAAATACAAACTAATATAGAATTTATGAATTCTAAATTAAAGCAAGTAGTATGAAGAAAGAATGAGAAAATGGAATCGGTTTCCATGGTTTATATAGCCAAAAATCGTCCCAATAATGCCATTTTCCGGGTATAATTTGGTTTGACGGGTAGTTGGCAACCACTTGAATTAATTGGATTACTCTCGTAAATGTCATTTGCGGGACACCTATTCCCCTAAATGCCATTGCCTGGAGCAATTAATTCAGGTGGTTGGCTTGGCTGACTAGACTTCGTTAGCTAACTAGGCATGAGTTGGCGTCATGTAGGTGCCACATGTGAGAAGTGGAACTAAAATAGTGTTATGGGTGTAACGTAAGGGACCAAAACATGAGTTTTCTCTTTACAAAACCAATATGAATCTTTACCATCTTACCTCTCATCTTATAATTTTTAACGGTGACGGATCCATGAATTTTTTTCACCAGGGGCAAAATATTACACATGTTAGACATTGAAATTTTAATTTTTTTTAATACAAAATAATGAAAAATATTTATAAATAGTTTATTATATAAAAAAATTATTACTACTTCAAACAAAAACAATTAACCATTATAATGAAATCATTGGACATAATTCGTTAAAAAAATTACCTAAAAAGTTCAAATTAATTATTAAATTAGAAAAATATTTATTTAAATAACAACTTTTCCCCAAAAGATATATGAGAACTATGTTTTAAAAAAAACATGAAATATAGAGATTTCACTTATGTATTTATAAATTGAGGGAAGACCTAAAATTACAACTACTATTAAGATTATTTTTTTTAAAACAATTTAAAGACTTTTAAATTATATGTATATATTAGACCAATCTGTCTATATGTGAATTACTAGTATACGTCCCGTGCGATACACGGCATCGAACAAATATAAATATAATAAAAATTCTCTTATATTATATCTAGTCTTGTATAATTTTAGACGGCCAAACGCGTACAAAACTGTAATACATGTGGGATGAAAACGACTAAAAAACTAATTAGTTTTTGAAATATGTATATTCTTTGATGGACAAATCAAAATGTCAATTTTAGTGCCTCCTTATACTATTTATATATGGCTACGAAACGTAGTGAAAGTGGATTATGTGATACGTTGAAATTATTTATATGTTTTTTTGCATCGAAAGAATTATTTATATGCTAATTAGTTAGTATTATGTTAATTTCAAATATATGTTGCTTTTATTTTTTTTATATGCATCAACTTTTAGATAAAATTAAAAAAAGAAAATATCATCTATTTTAAATTGATAGAGTATTAATTATAACTTAAAATTTAATTTAATTATTTTCAAAAGTATAGACGCTTTTAATTATTATGAAATTTGATCAATTGCAATAGGCTTCCATTTTTTGAGAACTAATTATATGGGTGTGCGAATGGAGAAAGAAAAAAGAAAACTTGATTCTTCATTTTAAAAAAACCTTGGATGGCTCTTTCTCCTATACAAAAGGTAAATTATAATGACTCAATTGTACTGAAAGAAAAAATACAGCGACTATTCTATACATAGATTCGTGATCGTATTATGTACACCATTTCGTTTCATTATCTTCATCTTCATTTCAGCTGAAGTCATTACCTGGGGAAATTGGATTTTTTTCAGACACAATCTAGCTTACGATAATGGAAGAATATGAAATGATGCTGTGAAAATATTACAATCAAAATACTGAACACAACAGATTTATATACAAAATCGTCAGTCGTGACGTCATTTATGTTTCCTTGAGCGATGTCGTGCACTCAACCCTGCCATTGAGATTATATCACCAGCACCTGCAATCAATAGCATGTCGGTACCCTTCTTTTTTCTTTTTCACAAGCTTTATAACCTAGAAAGCAAAGAATTTGTGATTATTATAAGCTTTATGGACAATTATATGGTAGGGGAATGCTTGAAGAAACAAGAGACACTATTGTGCATGCAGTCATGAAAG
The DNA here is from genome assembly GCF_046630445.1 of Rutidosis leptorrhynchoides. Classification (NCBI taxonomy): domain Eukaryota; kingdom Viridiplantae; phylum Streptophyta; class Magnoliopsida; order Asterales; family Asteraceae; genus Rutidosis; species Rutidosis leptorrhynchoides. The sequence continues at coordinate 26,297 of NW_027266537.1, read as the reverse complement.
GATTCGTATTAATCCGAATATGAGTCCCACCAACTAAAAGTATACGATGAACAGATATAAACATGGAGTATTGATTAGTTGTTGATCTTTACCTTAAGAAAAAAATTGAGATGAATTAATATTTCTTGAGAAAAGAAAAGTTACAAAGGCTACTGTTGGGGGAGCCATTTCCTGTTTGAGGATTTGGTGTAAAAAAATGTATAACTTGAGCCAAAGTGAACAAATTTTGAACTGAAAAATAAGCATCGCCTCTTTTCGCATTGTTATCCAACAAATGCAATCACACACATATAAGAGAGTGCGAGTTGATACCTATTATTATGATTCCCTTGCATTTCGGATAAATGACTGAGCCAGAGCTTTCTCATGAACTGAACTGAGGCAGGTAGGTAAAATGACAAAATAGAAAAAAAAAATTAGAACTTTCATGATGGTGGGGCATTAATTAAGAAGATGGAAAAAGTTTGTCTACTTACGTTGCCTGCAAGTAATTCTTCATCTTCCCAAATTAAGTGATATGAGAAATTTTGGTCCAGTCTAGCAAAGAAACAATTAAATGTTAAATAAAGAAAGAATCTTTTCCAACCTCTCCACTAATATTTGAAACTATTTTAACCCAGCAAAAAATTCCAACCTTTTGGTTTTCCTTGAAACTATAAGTACAATAAGCTTTGGACGGAACTTCAGAGATTTTTCAATGAACTTTTTACCCGATGCCTTGATTCCAAATGGATGATTCAGCCCAATAATTTACACCCATTAATCTTACTTATTAGAAGGGAACTTCAGAGCCTTTTCTTTTCAAGAGATAATTGAATACTCTATAATAAAAAAATTTATAATCGAATACTTCATACAAACAGGTTCAAGCAATTGAATTAGGACAGAAGAAGCTATAAATGTCATAATTCAATGATTTACTTGCTTTTTCTCTACAAAATTATGGAACTGGTAGTGCTTTGCATGCCCAATTTCTCAAAAATACATAGAATATCTTTTCTATCTCAGCTCCAGTAATAAATTATCATGCTACTCTTAGCTGAAAGTAATAAAATGGTATTTTGAATTGTCAATAAATAGCGTTGACTCGACAACAAAACAATAAAACTCAGCTTAAAACTCACCTGCATATTATATATATATGCACCTTAAATCCCCTTTTATGAACATCTTTCTTAATCGTCCCGAAAAATTTTCTTGATCTTTCATCATGGAGCTTTTGAAAACTCTGCCACTTGAACTCCTCATGACTTTCAACAGAAGAAAATAAATTTATTAGAAATAATGAGTAAAGTTTTGCATCTGGTGGCTATGTTAACGAAAGAAATTGAAATGAACATGGTTACAGCTCATACATCACTCAAAATACCCAACATGAGGCTGAAAAGTGAAAAAATGAAGAAACAAAATACAAAATCCATTACAACAGAACAGTAGCTGAAAGAAGAAAACCAATACATCCTCATATGCAGTCTCACTATGTTCTGGACTTGCATCCAACTACGTCACCGCCATTAAACAACCATTCAGCCTCAACCTGCAAATTGTGTTGCCGAGAAACATTATACTTACCTAAAAAGTTAACATTTTGTGCACATTGATTCCAAAAGGATCTCGGTCTTACCGACTTATCTACATCACAAAGGGTAAGATTCGAAATCAATCAATTTCCAAATAGAAATACCAAATTCGACGAATCAATCGAAACCATAATCCAAAATTACATTTTGGAAACTCTATTTCGAAACTCAATCGAAATTGAACCAATTCGAAATTCCAAATCCACACCCTCAACAGAAAATGAATAACCAATTAAACGTATTCATGCAATGAAACTCAGTCGGAGAATACGAAGGAATCATCAATTGCATAAAATTTACTAACCTTATGGTGAGAGGTGATACAGAGAAGTTCTGGGAGAGGAGAGAAGAACCAAATGAATTTTTTCTACGGAATTCTTGAGGGTGTCGCGGTGGTAGATCGTGGGGAGGGGAGGGTAGCGGTTCGTCGAGTTTTTCGGGGAAGAAGTTTGAAGGAGATGGCATGACAAATGAAATACGGCGTCGTTGGGAAGAACTAGGAAGGAAGATGTAATAATAAACGACGTTAAGTGAAAGAGTCTGTTAACTTTTTAACGTTTGTCCAATATCAGCACACAAATCACAAATGCATATGAGCCGCGTGATTAACACGAATAACCCAATGAATGGAGGTGGACTTTAAACGCGAATTATGAAATAACGTGGAGAATTGTGTATGTCTTTTTAAGAAATTGTTTAGTTGATTATTTTATTCCATATGAAAAAGGAAGAAACGGTGCGTAGTGTTTGCCCACCAGCTAGTCGGGCCTTGTTGTTTCAGTGCATTTAGTTGGTATATATAGTTAGATGAAGGTCAATTGTCTATAGATATATTATGATTTTATTCCATATGTATAAAGGAAAAGTAAAAAAAAAGAAGAAATGGTCCATAATCGAGTTGAAAAGGATGGAACCTAAGACCTAGAATATTGAGAGTGTATATAACACCAACCGGCTGCTTACAATGTTATGAACTATCTATACAAATTAACACCAACCTAACATCCGCCAGTCATTTTTAATGACACGTTTAATTAACGGGAGTAGACCAAGGTTAATTATTAGGGATAAATTAGTCAATATATATATATTTATCCATTATTTTAATTTGTATGAAATTGAATTTTTAGACAAACAATATGAATCTGAGGGAATATAACTTTTAATCAAAGGTATTACGGTCAATGTGAAATGTTTCATGAGAAAATTTAATGTGAATGTATTGGTTAGAAGGTTTAATCGATGATTAAAACTAGAAGAGATTGTGGTGATGTTTGAGTGTCTGCGACTTGAACGAGATCTGTAAGACTCGTTTCGGTGGGTGCGCATGGAGGTCGGCCGAATCTCATCGATGGAAGTGGAGAAGTAGGATTTCTAGCCCTAGCAGATGTGGCGTGTATATTGTCATGCATTCTATATGAAAATTGAATTAAATTGTATCTGTCATGTACTTGACCTAGGTCTAGATAACATATTTATTACAACAAGACTCCTTAATTATTCAGGAGAACTAATCTTGAAAAAAAAATTATTCAGGAGAACTAACCAATAACCGTAGTGGTTTAATAATTCTTTAATTATCTTTCAGCTTTCAAGTCCCAAAAACCTAGTTTTAATCGATCTATTTCTCATTAAAAAAAAGTTGTGTAGTACAGGCAAAATAACAAACGCGTCGACAGTCGACTTTCTGGGCACGGCACTGTTGTGTAACGGAACTTCAAAAGGTGAACACCATTTACTATTCCCGGGTTTGGGATTCCCGGGAATAGATAATCATGTAATTAGTGAGCTTGTCCCGGGTTTCGTAAACCCGGGAGTTGTAGATTTGTCTACCTCCCCCAATTCTTATTATTCCGTTCACCTTTTAAAAATTCATTATACTTTTATAATTTTCCGTCGACTTTCTTTTGTTCCTCAGACGAAGGGTAATTTTGACATTTCATACATTAAAACTCTCCATGAAGGAAGCTTGGAAGAAAGAAACAACAGAACCACCTGGCTGATTGCGAAATAAAATTACATGAAGATGTAGTATTAAATTATTATTCTTCCCACAACAAAAGGAAAGAAAAGATATTAGTACATCACACAAATATCCGACTGTCTTTTATTTAGATAAACAATCACACAAAAAGATGCCCATAATCCCATTACACTTGCAATTGACCATCGATTAACAATATATCGACGTTAGTGGTCAAGTTTCAAGTGATAGATAGATTGTTGGTCAAGCTTTACTTAGTGGTCAAATTCACTTTAGTAAATAAATGATTGATCGGTATGTCACGACATCTAATATGTCATCGATCAATATAATTGATCAATAAAATTATAATGAATTTGAATAATTAGAATTTTATAATAATCGTATAAATATACATGATGTTTTTTTTTAATTCATCTAATTATATATATATTTTTTTATAATATAAATATATTTAGATGTACGTAAAATTAAAAGTATCTAAAATGAATAGATTTTTCAAATTTACGGAGAGGTTTGGACGTTTGGTGACTGATCGATCTTGTTATTTTTTTGTTTCAATTTTCAACTGTCGGTCTATCATAAATAAGAAAATTTAACCGTCTGTTATTCTTAAAAGGGGATAATCACACCGGCCCTCCCTGCACTTTGTCACTTAGCTCCTTAAACACCACTTTGTATCATCCATCTCCCTAAATTTCTTTTATGCGACTCTTGTAACTTGCCGTTAAAAACATATGACATGGCAGTTAATTGACTGCTATCATGTTAACGTGAATCCTTCTGTGTCTTAAATAGCGACAGATAATTTTAACAACTGACCCTCTCGGAAACACACAAGTAATTGACGGAGGTTATTGAGAAAACTCGAAACAAACAAAGGTAATTGACGGAAAAGATCGAATAATGGATGGAAACGTGATTGATTCGGTCTTCAAAATTGACCAACTCGAAAATAAACAAACAATTGACGGAAATTCTCGAGAAAAACTTGAACCAATCAAAAGAAATTGAGGGAAAGAGCGAGTTGTCGACGGAAACGTGATTAATTCGTCTCTTAAAATTGGACCAATGGGAAATCTCAATGTAATTGACGGCTGGGTTCATAACCAATTGAACCGAACTAATGTAATTGACGGAATGAATCGAGCAATTGGTGGAAAGGTGCTTTTAACGGAAACAATAAATCCCAAATCTCAAAAGGACTAGGGATTTTGCTGAAAAGAATTGACGGAAATAAACTTCATCACAATACCCAAATTCGAAAGATTTAGGCTTCTGGAAAAAGGGGAACTCAGCATCACGATGCGTTGACTCTATTGACGGGGAAGAACAGTTCGTCAGACTACAAGAATATAAGGCTTTTGGTCGCAACAGTCAGGCGTTTTAATATCAGCGCTCAATTGGGTATGTTATTCATTTCTCTATTTTTAGGGTTCATCAGCTATCAATTAGAATTAGGCGTTTTAGAGCCTGAATTATTCTGGTTAAATTGGTATTGTGTAACCGGCCAAGCCATTAAAGCTGCTAAAGTGAGTAGTATTAGTCGATGCTTAAGGAACATAATGTGTGATCTTATCAAGTGCGACGTATCGACTTGTGATATTGCACACTTGATTCAGTATATAAGTTTATCATGGAAATCTGTTTGTGCTGTGAAAACTTGTTAGAATTCATTTAGTTTGTGAGAAGTTACAGTGAAGAAATGAAGGATGCCGAGCTAAATCAATCTCAAGGAAATTAGCTGGAGTGTTTCACAAGCTTTCTTGCTCAACAAGCTTCAGTTAAACTATGCCTACTAAGTGTTCGACAAAGGAGTCCAACTGCTCATATTCGAATGCTGGCCTTTCCACTCAACAAATTCAAGTGCAGACGCGAGAAGATGGATCCCTCTCAGCAAAAAGGAACAAATGATTTAACTTTTTACCGTTTTTACTTGCTTTAAATGTCTAGATTAAATTAAATTCAGGAATGGCATGAAGTTCACTTTTTACCAAAACTGGCGGTTTTGCTATTTTGGACTGATCTGTTTTACTTTTTGGTCGAGCCACTGGCAGCTCTTGTTAGGAAAAAGCTGTAATATGGATAGAGGGAACTCTCTGATTAGTTTAGATATGTAGGGTTTTGGTTTTGGAAACCACTATTGTTACACCCCAAATATTAATTTATTAGACATAAAATTTTAAATTAATATCATGTATACATACATTCATCATATAATAAGATGCATGATTAGAATTAAACCTTATCATGACATTGCGTACATTGTTATAGTGTTACATTAAAAATTATGTAGATATAAAGACTGAATTATAATTTATCAAACTTAAAAATATAACTGATTAAATAATTAAAGTGTGGAGATATTTTTGTAATTAGTAGAACTAATACTTCTACAAACTTCTCGATGGAAACTGTCATACATTTGTATATAAAAAAAATATAATATATATATTATATATGTTTCCTCGATAGGAAACAAGTCAAATAAAAAAAATAATAGACATATAGAGAATGAGAGCGAGAGAAGAAAAAAAAACACAGACCAGATCGAGTGAGTGGAAATATATATATATATACTATGCATCTCTATGTACTAGTATTAATTAAGTATATATATATATATATATAACGATATAGGTTGAGTGAGTGGAGAAGATGGAAGTTTAGTGCTTGATTTTATTTTCATTTTGGAAGATTGAAGCTTTTAATTTTTGTATTATATTATTGAGATTAAGTATTTTATTTATTTAATTAGGTTAAGCTAAATTAATTTTGAAAGTGAATTGAAGTTTTTGTGTGTCATGAATTATAAAAACACTTAGATTTGAGTACTTGTAAATTATATATGTTTTAATGAGATTTTGTAGCTTTAGAAATGTATTATGGCAAGGTTATATGATAAATTTTCTTGATGTATTGGTTTGCGTGCATTGAAAACGACATTAGCTTGCATTTCATGCATTCACGGCATTTCATATAGAATTATTGGTCGATATTAATTCTCGAAATTGTTATAATAATATTAATATTATAGGTGACGGAGATTGAGCTGGTGACCAGACTTGAATGGTCCCAGTTGTAGCGTATTTTGGGGAGGTAAGTACCGTATATAAGATAAATATAACGGTTTTTCTAATAAACCATTATCTTAAGTATTTCCTTAATGGTAATACTATATTATATGATCTGATTTGGAAAACTTGATTTTAATTGTTATTTGAGTAAATGCGTTATTTCTCTATGTTATTGTCGAAATATATATTTGGAAATCTGATTTGATTTACTATGATTTGTGATATTCTATATGTATAATATCGAGATATGTTGGAAACTTAATTTGAGTTCACATTGATTTTTGAACCGTGATTTGACTTAAAAATGGTTATTTTGAGAAATCCTAGACTTGATTGGATTGGCATATGTGTAGGATACGGCCGTATAAGGACTATCTAGTTTTGGGTCCTGTCACTTGCTATCATTGAGGATAGAGTGACCGATTCGTAATGATGATGGGCCCACGGTGAGGCAAAAGGTTGCACACCTAAGCCAAAAGACGTGGTGGCGTGTCGTTACTCGTACCTAGACATGTTCTAGGGAGCACGTGCCATGAAGATTAACCCATGATAAGCGACTGTGATTTATTGGGATTTGAAATCGAATTTATATTGTGATTTAATTAACTTATCATGGGATCGTATTTTGACGAACTACACTTTGTGAAATTGATATTTTGGGAGTATTCAATATTCTTTCGATTATTTGACAAATCGATTTGTGATTTCACATACGGTTTCAAAACGGTTTTTATAATTGTTTTGGAGGTTACTTGAGATTATAATTTATTAGACTATGGTTATATTGCTTAGTATATTATATTCGGTACTTATACTTACTGAGTGGCCCCCACTCATCCCAAAAATATTTTTTTTTTCTTCAGATATTGCAGGATTAGGCTCGGTGTCTTAGTCTCGTCGATTCGAGGATTTGTCTCAGAAGCTCTCGATCTTCCTTTTGGTATATCTCTTATGTAAATTAGTCGTCTAGACTTGTAAATTATCCATGTAAACTTCAAAATCTAGTGTAACTCCGTGTTGGTAGAATTTAGTAGAATGACTTGCGATCTTTGGCTTGTGGGATGGCTATGGGTTTGATGTTATAATGTTGATTTTTGTTTAAGTCGGAAGTCGTTATGTAATTATGGTATAAAAACTTTGTTATTGATTATGTTTGGACGAAATTTTGCATTTTGAGGCTGGTCGTAGTCTCGAGGTTGAGTGGATTACGACGCCAGTCATGACGTGGGTTTGGGTCGTGACAACTCTGAGTATTTAAACTCTCATTTGCGAGATTGAAAATTAATTATGAAGGAATAGACGGCAAAACTTCATATCTATTTTTCTTCTTGTTGCTTAAGTTTCTTCCATTTTCGTGCAAAAAGCTTAGATTATATAGGTAATATCAGTGATTAAGCATACAAAAACAGAAGGGAAATTGTAGTCCTAAGTGTTTAAAATGTTGCTTAGCTGATAGATACTGATATAATCTCTCTTTTGTCCATTTAACATAAAATACTTTACATATATACATATATCTATACTAGAGCTACTAAATATAGTCTCGGTTTGCAAAGTTTGCTGCTTAGCTCATCTTTGCTGATCAGACAATTGGAATCTGCAAGTTCATACTGCAACATATAAACTGGCCTTCAATCAGTTCAAAGCTCAATCGTCAAATTAGGAATGGAAAGAGGGCAAGAGATCAAAAACAAGATGATTAAGAAGATATCTCTAATAATGGTGGGTGCTCATCGGAAATTCACTGAAACGGTTTTAGAAATTATTCATAATGTAATTTACAAGTCAAGACTAGTAAAAGAGTTTATTTGCTGAAGAGAAGGAAATGGCTAATTATTGCTCCTATCATGAACGCCTTGCAACTTTTGCTAATTAATGTTTGAACTCTTGTGCTATAGTTAAGTTATGAAATTGTAGGCATAGTTTGGATTGGCAGTAGTTTGAACTAAATAGAGAATTTATGATTTGATCAGATCATGCTTTTCTGTTTAAGAAATTTGTATAATATTTCTTTACTTGCATGACGTATCTTCCCCTTTGCCTGCTAAGTTTCAGTTTGAAGTTTTCATAAGACAGCTTATTAACTAACTGTCAACTGAAAGTAAATACAAAGAGAATATCTTGTATCATCAAGAGAGGACCGTTTATTCGAAGCAAATAGCTGAGAAAAAGGCATGGTATATGATGGAAACAAGGATGATTACTTTGTGAGACTCGAAAATAACGGGCAGCAGAATCTAAATTTTTGCCGGTCATCGTCTCAATTGCAGTTTCAAAAAATCTAATCATCAGGAAGCTGGGAAGGGGTTTTTGATGGAGACAGAAATAGGAAGGATTTTTTCTGATTTGTTTAGAAAGACAAGTGAAGACTTGTTTCTCAAGTCTCTAATGGAAAGTTCTATCGGAATGCCTGCTCCGACCATGGAGATGATAGACTTCAAGAATAGTAATATTCTTCCTCATCATCGTAATTTTCGTACTGACAGTGAAGAACTCTTTACAAGTTAATTGGCTTACCAATGGAGAGGCAAGTTCTTTTTTTTTTTTTTTGCCTGCCTAATTATCTTTCACATACTTGAGAATTGAGATTCATCATATGGTAATTTTATTTTTCATATTCTGATAATTTTAAATTTTTGGTTGACTCCAGAATCATGGATACAGTCCACCAAGCATTGCACATCGCACTCGGCCACGGAGGTAATTATATGTTCGGAGAATGAAGTGAAAATCTATCAAACAAACATTATTCTTTTTTGAAATAAACGATTGTAATTCATTGATACTTGGAATGTGTAGTTTTAGGGATTACAATTCGAATTGGGATAGCAAAGCCATAACAAAGAAAACAGCCTAAATATGAGCTGCCATGACTAAATCAAGATGAAATCGATACTAAGTACCGGACATTATTCTCACACTTCATTCGGAGATAATAAATTGACGAGTCATGGTTTATGCTTGCGTTACAAATTTCTTGCTCCTGTGTACTCTTGAACACTAAGCACCTCCAACTTTATAAGCTGAAAACAGTCTTCAACAATTCAACATCTATTCCATTTAAATAGACAACAAAGCTCCAAAATGATAGAGATATCACAAATGCAAAGTAGTCCCCAATCCACCATTATGATTAACCAACTAAAGAGCTCTCATCTAGATAAATGAAAGAGAATTATCTTGGTTAGAATCCACAAACAAAAAGTTAACCCATAATAGTTATAGCTAGCATAAAACAATAAGTACACAAGGATGGTGCTTTCGAGTGATGGGTCCAGAGGTGTTGCAAGAAGAACTCAACCTGTAGGAAAGCTAAATGCTTACTCTGCTAGATCTACCTCAGCTAGTCCAATTTTCTATAAGCTATATGTAGGGAACTTGCCAGGTGATATGAATCACAACTGGTTCTGATCGCTCTTTATTTGTTTTGGTAGGACGACAAGAGTGTATGTCTCTTTCAATTCAAATAGGAAAGGTGCAAAATTCGGTTTTGTCTCGTTTTTCTGAGAAAGTGAAGCACTGGAAGCAATAAGGTTATAATGGATGGGCGTCGAATTGGTGTAGGGGATATCTATGCCTCTTTTGCACTCGATTCTTTTAGATGGAGGCAGAACCGAGATCGTCATTATCATCCACGATCGATTCCTCAACGTCGGTATGCGCCACTAAGTTCTGGTAGGAATTTGTAGAAAGAGAAAAAGAAGCCGGCATTTAACTACTAAGAGCTTTTCAAAATGCGGAAAGCCTGGTCCCTACTCTTCTTTGCAATGAAAAGTTTAATAGAATTCAGGTGGAAGGCGTTCTGCTTCATGCTTGGAGTGAAAGCTTTCTTCGCAAAGCTCTGTTTGAGTGGGGTGATTTGACTAAGATTGTGGATGGTACTGTGTTTAAAAGAAGATTGGATTGTTGCCACTTCCAGATACGAGTCATTAATCATAATGAGATTCCTTATAAATTTCCGGTTGCCATTGATAACAAAGTCTGTGATTTAAATGTCATGAAAAAAGAACATGTATACGTTAGTCCAATTGTTTTGCGCAAAACATTTGTTTGCCAAGGTGGAGAATTTAGTCATCCAATGAATTCTACTAATCCTATTGAGAATCTATGTCGTGGTGGATTGGTGGTCGCGATCAGAACGATGTTTCAATTGATGTGGAAACTCATGTGGAAGAAGATAGAGACAAAATTAATGGAACTCCTATTCAAATTTAAATGGAGGAAGGAATAACAACTCCGGGTCTAAGTGGGAATCAGATTTTGAGTGAGAGTGTTGTAGAGGAGAATAATCAGGAAATTGTTATGGTTGTTCAGGAAAATAATTCAAACCTGTTTGAAATTCGAGAAACAGTTCAGGGTTTACAACAAAACCGTACAGTGCAACCAGAAAATTTAAATCTGACTTCTGTCCCAATTTTTGTCTACAATCAGTTGCGCATTCAAAATTCTTCAATAGCTCGCTTGGAGCCTCAGGTCCTCGACGATCGAAATGAATGGAAAAAATTGTGTATAAAAATAAGCAACTGGACGATTCTAGGTGGTTTGAATGTCGGAAATTGTAAGGCGATTAACTTGGAAATTATTCCAGAGGACTTGGCAAGCACATGTTTGCAACTTGGCATGATTCTAGATACCTCTTTCGAGAAAGCTACGCAAGATTTGGAAACCTTTCTAAGAGTTGATAATCCTAGTATCAAGCGGGAACTTTGTCGTAAATAATACTACTATTAATTTTTTTTGAAATATCCTCACTGAAAAAGTAGAAAATAAAACAATAAATTGGCAAGTTTAACATTGAATTGTAAGAAAAGGTAATATAGGAATTTCACCCAAAACAAGGTTTAATAATTAACGTAAGGGGTAATTTTATTTTATTTTAATTGAATTAAGGGGTAAATTCGCAACCGAACATTATGAGTTTTATATTCTTAAAACAGAAAGGAAAAAAAAAAGAAAAAAACTAAAACACTGAAAATTACATGCTATCAAGTCACGAACAATAATCTTTATCTTTTTTATTTTTAAGCTTTGTAAAATCCAATCAGTGCCTGAACAATGCCGAGTATGCTACCAGCCACCAAAGCCTTGAGTAGAATTAGCTTACCCATTGTGTAAGGTGGATACCGAATAGTAGCATCACCGAAAAAGCTTCGATAAAGAACAGCCTTCTTATGGCTGAAAGCATCAAATGAAAACTTGCCATGGTATCCACCCATTCCACTTTCTCCAACTCCCCCGAATGGTAAAGTGTGCACTGCAAGCTACACAATTTCCACATCATAAAATCAGGTTTAAATAACATTCACACATTCATGTCTTGTAACTGTTAAAAGACATTTCAAATATTCCTATTAAGTAAGATTAGTGGAAGCTACAATCCTGATTAGTTCTTTCGAGCATATTAGGATCAATGGACCAAGAATACTATCCTAGTCAGTTAGTAATTTGGCTGTCATTCACTTTAACAGATTATTATATGTTTATGAAGCTATAATAATATATTTAGATATGTATATATATATGTGTGTGTGTGTGTGAGCAGCTATTTTGTACATTAAAGCTGAAATAAGCACATTACATGGACAGTCGTGTCATTGATGACTAAACCTCCTGCTGAGATAGTCATCACAAATTGCTCCTTGAGTTTGATGTTGTTTGTAAACAAATACGCTGCAAGTGGCTTTGTTCCTGAGTTTACAATGCCAAAGCTCTCTTCTATTCTGTCAACCTGTTTCAAAATTCTATTACTCTTTCTGACAGCATTAAAGACATAGAGAAGTACCAGACTAAAGAAGCCTAAAAATAGAAATGCAATTTTCGGACGGGGCAGACCCTTTAAGAAAATCAATTGTGTGAACTCTCAAGATTCTTACCGTGATAATAGGAAGCAATGGACCAAATATCTCTTCTTTCATGATCAGAGAGTCCAATGGAACATCTAGTAAGAGGGTGGGAGCAATACTTCTGCAATTCAAGTCGGGGTCATTTACCGAATGATTTTTCAGTTTTAAAATAATATGTTAGAAAAATAAGCAGCAGACATGTTGCACAATAAAACTTACAGCTTGGATTCATCCCTTTCACCACCGTGAATGATTTTATCAGATACTTTACCGTCATCCATAAGCTTTGTCAAACGATAAAAGTGATTGGAATTCACAATACGGGACAAGTCGTTTGATTCCAAAGGATTCTTGCCATAAAAAATTTTCCAGTTCCTTTTTCAGAGAATCCACCTGCAAAAAAGGTTCGCATAAGAATATAACTAAATAAATATAAAAAAGAAATAGGTCGTTGGGAACCGTACCAGCTTTGGAGCGTTATCTTTTGTTGTTATAACATAATCAGGAGAAATGCATGCCTGCCCATTGTTGCAACACCACTTGCCTGCAATAATACGCCTAACAGAAGTCTTGAAATTTAAGATATACGAGTCAGCACGTTGGAAGCAAAAAAATCATATGGCAAGTAGTATGATTAAAGCAAAGCTAGAAGTTTGGCTGGAGGAAAAGAAACATTTACTCGCAAATCAATGCCTGAATCAACAATAACAGGGGATTTTCCTCCGAGCTCCAAAACAACTGGTGTAAGGTGCTTTGCAGCAGCAGCCATCACAATGCGCCCAACTCTTCCATTACCTATAATTTATGGACAGTTGGTTTTATAAAAGTTATGCAATCAACAAACCACTTAAAACAGACAATAGAGTTTCTCGCCTCAGCTTAAGCATTTATTTCAATTAATAGTAGTGAGTTATCTTTCCACATAAGGTAGTGCAGTAAGTTATCAACCAAACTTGGATGTATCTACATCTTTCTAATACTCTACATAATATCTAAGCTGATAGTCTCTCAGCAACTCATACTATTTTTCCAATTTAAAACTTTTCATGAGAGGCCAGTCTTAAATATTCACATTTACAAAGAATTGGCTTAATAAAAATGCATGGGAGAAATGTGTAATTATTTAAAAGAATAGTAGGAATAAGAGAGAACCTGTGTAAAAGATTTTGTCCCACTTCTGCTCCAATAAAGCTGAAGTTTCAGAGACAGCCCCCTCAACAACTCTTATAACAGAGTTATCGAAATATTCAGTGACTAGCTTTGCTAGTAATGAAGATGAAGCTGGAGCGATTTCTGATGGTTTTAAAACCACAGCGTTACCAGCTGCAATGGCTCCAATTACTGGATCAAGAGACAACACTGGAAAGAAAACAAATAAATACTAGCACTAGTCAGTATCAGCTTATTAAGTAGGTACGCCAGGACTTGAATATTAATAACTATGACAACTGGTCAACAAACGTACAAAAAGGATAATTCCAGGCCGATATGATCAATGCAACACCAAGAGGTTCTGACACTATTTTAGCCGAGGAAGGATAAGTAGTCAATGATGTTGAAACCTGCAATAATAGACAAGGTACCATAAAAAAGATTGTCAAGAAAAAGACTAATAATTCAAAAGACAGTTACGGGTAAACTACCTTTTCTGGCTTCATCATTTTTTCAATTCCTTTAGGGTCACTCTGCACGAGTTCCTTAGCATAGAAACCTACATGATTAAACATGAATCTAATCAATTACTAAACGAAGGAATAGAGACCATGTCACCTAAAATTTAGATTTTTTAGGTGGTTTACAGGTTTCAAAATCTGTACTAAACCTTGCACCTCATGGTTTGCATTGCAGCATAAGTGCCCTACCGCAATGGCAACAAAGATATCAAGGACATTAAATTTGAATGCAAAGCAATACATTGCATTTAACACAAATGCTGGCTAAGCTGAAAGCAGCCATTTCTTCCATCTTTACAAAGAAAATAAAAACCAGCTGTCCATAAAGATCATCGATTAAGTTTTATTGCAGCAAATCAGATGAAGACGTTGATTCTGTCACCAGTTTATGACATGACTTTATAATAAAGATATGCCATTTATATAACCGTACCATACTGCCCCAAGTTTGTCATAAGTTAAACATGTACTGCGTTCTCTTGTTTTAGCAAAAAATCTAATCTAATTGAAATAAAACCTCTGACTAATTGGATATAAGAAAGTTGCCTATTTAGTCACAAAGAAGAACTCCTACAACTCCAAATTAGAAAGATGAGGTCCCAATATCTTATTTAATTATAAAATGTATTTACAGTCATAAGGTCATTCAGTAGATTACCGATCAAGTCCAAAAAGTGTAACCATAATATGCAAGTTGTTGACATATTTACAACTCAATCAAGTAGCAAAGACTTTGTTCATTTAAGTTCAATGAGCATATGCATATGACAACCTCAAAAGGGTGAAAGTAAAAAAGAAGCATGCATATTAGCATTAAATTAAAGAAGAAGCAAAGGGAATGTGATACAACCAACAGATTACTGGGATCTTTTGAAAAATAAATATTGGGGACAACCCTGTCTGTAGCTAGATAGTTGAGTGAATGTATCATTAATGCTACTGAGTACTGTCTCCAATTAATGCGTAAAAGTCTATATTTTTTTGTGAGGTAATCATTAATTACATAGTCACACGCACCCACCTCAAGGCCATTTATGTGAACTAGATTAAGTAATTTCAGTTATTAGAATGATGACATCAATGGTACCAAGTAGAAAGATTAATGGGGTCTTTCAAGTCCAAAAGCTTTACACATTGAATCAGCACAAACAGAACACATAGAATCAGGGTTCTGAATTAACATGATCAGAGCCAACTGTTAGTCATATATGCATTTTACTTGCCAGATAATATCTGACTGAACTGAGTGTATAACTAAAAAAACTGCAGAGCAGAGAAACAACACGAGATTATCAAAGGGGCAGGTAACCGGTCATTAAATGCTTCAACCAACTACAACACAGGCTTTCGTACTTTAAGATGGGAAAAAAGCACTGTCAATTATTTAATAGGAACATTTGAACCAGAAATCAGCACCAACCTAGTAAACCCCAAAATCAGGAAAGCTAGATGTAGACAGGCTGACTAATAGTTAAAGCAAACAAGGAGAAGTAGTAAATATAGATAGAATAGAACCATGTAGAAACTGCAGGCACAAAATTACAAAACCTTTGACTTCAAAGATGCAATATTGAATAAAAACAACAATACAAAAACATTAATAGTACAAGTTAATTTAGGATGTAATATAATAAAGAATTGAGACGAAACCTCGTAGATGGATGATTCGAGTTCAGGTTTATCGAGGTCTTGACGGAGGCAATCAACGATCTCCGGTTCGCGGTCGTCGAGCATCTTCAACATAGCGTTCAACTGAGAGACTCTCCATTGGTAACTTCGAGTAGTACCTTTAGAGAAGTTAAGCCGGAGCTCTGTCACAAGCTCAAAGGCAGCCACCGCGTCAAAAGCCGCCGCCTTACTAGTTATGTTCTGATCGTCCGCTACCACCTCGCTACCCATTAGTAAATCAAAATAAGCAAATTCGATCGAATAGATTAGAGAGTTTCCTTTTCTGTTTGTGTAAAATAAAGAGAGAGACGTCAGAGTGTTGAGAAAGAAAAAAAAAATGCAGCAAAATAGTGTGTCGATAAGAAAGGTGGTACTGTAATACTCAGTGTCGTTCACTCTCCCTCCATTGTAAGGCATCTAAATTGATTATCCTGCGTGGCATTTTACTTATTGTATTAAACTTTATATTATATTTTGAGATTAATACATCACACAAGTCATTGAACTTTCTTTCAACAAACAACCAACTACGTGAAGCACAATGTTTTAACAAGTGACTATTTCAATTTTTATTCTGCCACACATTTGACTATCTATCATCAAATCAAACTTACTTGCCGCTTAACGTCCGTTAGTTAAGATGACTCGTCACTTAACATGACATTAAATGACAACGTGTCAAGAGTAGTGCTAATATGATGTAGCTAATGACATGGATTGATGGTGTGAATTTAACAACTACAAGATGACGTGAATTTAACAGCTGCTACAAATTTAACGTTTCATGACCAAGTGCAAACTCGTTCCTCCAACACCGTCGCCTTCCACCTCATCTTCAACGATTGGCTCTTATCTCGCAGCCGTTCTCTAAACAATCGAATCCTTGTCGCTCCTATTTCTAATCTCGGCGCGTCCCATTAAATTTGAGCACGATTCTCTTCTCGGATCCTTCATCTCCGAGGCGGATGAAGGGAAGTCATAACAGAGGGGACAGAAGATTTGCTTGATATGAAAAGTCAGCCCCGACACGAAAGCATTCAACAGCCACATCTGCACAAGTGGACTTTGCGATCGTGCTTCGGCGGGCGGCGGCGTTGCTGTTCGGTAGTCGGTGTCGATGGACCGAGGTTGAAGAAGATACTACAAATCCCAATCATTTATTCTTATATTTTATTAATAAAATAAAATTTTACTGATTTAGTGGATTTAAATTTTTAATGATAGACGAGGGGATTCGCAAAGCAGCAAACATGAAGCAACGTCCTTTTTGTTTGTTGGAGTGGCAGAAGAAATAATTTTGATTTAATATCCCGTTAAGTGACAAATCATCTTAACTAACAGAGCTTAAACGACAAATAAGCTTGGTTTGATAATAGGTAGTTAAGTGTGTGATGGAATGAAAGTTGAAGTAGTGACTTATCTAAAAATATACTTCAAGTAGTTGGTTCTTAGTTCAAAGAAAGTTTAATGATCTGTGATGCATTAATCTCAAAGTATTTAAAATGGCTCAATCAAATCCTATTACATGAATGAATCTTAAAAGTGTGCCGAGGGAATATGAAGGAGATCATTTTATACCAAAAATCGATTTATTTTTATCGCGTCCTGCTGATTTTTATTATAAATAATTGTAGGACATAATAATCGTGGTATTAATAGATGTGGATGTACTTGAGAGAGTTGGCAAGATACGATACGAGGATTCTATGCTTAGAAAGTCAAGATCGTGTTGGTTTTTGGATGTGAGAGCGAGCGGCTAGTCTAAGAAATCTGTTTTATTTTGGTAATGGTAGTTATGTTTGGTCATCCGCACACCCACATAGACTCGTATAATTATACACATCGCTCTCAATCAATAATACAAGTTTTCCACTTCACAATTTGCAAAATTTTCACACTTAATGCAAGCATACGCATCATAGCTAGACAATGACTAAGAAGAAAAGAGAAGAGAGACGTCCCTTGTCCCCCTTTTTCCTTTAAGAACTATTTTTATTATCGTTTTTGCCACTAGTACATATGTCTGCCAAACCTTATAGTTATCCTCCAATAAGTTATATTCATTTCATAATGTCTAATTTATATTTATGTTAGTCTTATCTTAAACTCAATCATTAAGGTCTATTATTGATTTTTGTAAATATTACATCATTCATTATTTAGGCATGTCACTTAAATGAATTAATTTTTCGTTTTAAGTTAATCTTATAATATTACAACCATTATAAAAAAAATACGATTGGTGTGGTGGTTCAACGCATTGTTTTTAAACCCATAAGTAGGGGTTTGATCAAGCACGGAGCCATAAATTTTTGTATGAGGGGCTCTAAGATTAACAATGATAGAGTTACAAGGATTGGAAATGTATATATTCAAGGAGAGAGTGCAAGTTTCTTTTAAATAGGGGGGCTAAACTATTATTTTAGGGGGGTCTTTATAAATATTTAGAACTAATAGTCCATTTTGAAACTTCTAAGGGGTGCCGAAGCCCCTTGCCTTTGTCGTGGCTCCGTCTCTAGGTTTAACCTACAACCTATGCGAATGGAAAAATATCTGGGACTAGATCCCTGCCGTTTCATACGTTGACAGTTAGAACATGAGATTAATGTTATAACTGTCGATTACGAGGATATACAGAAAGATCTAAAAATAACAATACTACTATTAAAAACCTATTCACCATATCCAACCTTGCCACTGTGCCATGTAGGGTACTTATAAAACATTAGGTTTAGAATTAGTCAAAAAGCAGGTCTGCATTCCATAAATTTCCTTTCAAACGCGGCATGTTATCTTGCATTTAATGCTTCGTCTAACTACAGATATTTCCCTAACTTACCTTAATCTATTCGCCTTAATGTCTCTAAGACTCTAACACCAATATATTTTATTCAAATAATTTTTGAGTAGAAATTTGATTATTATTTAGATATATATATCATTAATTTGATATAAGTATATTTTGGAAAAATATCAGTAAAAGAAGGGATTTTGGCCAATCATTAAGAATTAAATGTTTTAAACTGTACATTAGGGATAATCAAATACCATATCTTTCCCCTTTTTACGTTTTTTTTCGAGGTTCGAACTCTCAACTCCCAAACTTTATTAGCAATTAAAGTATTGTCCTAATTAATCAACAATTAAGTGATATTAAATTCTACGTCAAATGCCATGTCGAAATATAAAGTTTACTAATGATATATATTATTATTATTATAGTCATGGTCCGTTGAGAAACGCGGACTGTTACAGTAGTTGAAACTATAGTATACCTATATAATACGAAAACGCACAGTACATAACAAGTTAAAATGTAAGTCTTAGAGAATATCGGTAATACGAAGTGATATATTGGTTATATCGTGATACGTTCAATATACCTACAAATTGATTTTTTATCAAACTAAAATTAAATTGATTGGATCCACCGAAAAATAAGAATGGAAAATAAATATGGTAAATATAAAGAGGAAGATTAAAAATGCATTTTTAGAAAACATAAAGTAAAACGACACATGTAAAAAACATGAGACATAAACAGAGGGATGTGTCTATTGCCCAGAGAATATTTATTAAATCCAAGAGATTTAGAAATTTTCTTTTGATATAGACTTCTGGATGCGCTACTTTTGTGTACTGTAGTAGACGGAGGTGAACATCATGTAGTCCGATCGGTTTTTCCATTGCCGGTCGGACTAATCAGTACTTAGGGAAGTTAATTATGTTATGACCGGCATTGATATTGCCGGTCTTATACCACATTATGTTATGACCGGCATTGGTATTACCGGTCTTGTACCAAATTAAGCTTTGCCCTTTATATTTAAGTGTTGGACCGACAACCTCATTGTCTAGGTGATTAATTAATGTTAATTAATCAGTCCGACCGGCAACGGAAAAACCGGTCGGACTACAAATGTTCACCCCTTAATACTTTCGTTTCAAAATATTTACGTTTATTTTTTAAAGTTTACATTTATAATTTTCCGATAGACTTCTATACCCTTCAATTTATTTAATTTTTAAAAAAGTGCAATTTTAATCCCTTCATAACATTCCACTATAATATTGCCCCAATTTTTTTGCCATCTCTCACCTCCAGATTCAATTTCCGCCATCAACACAGTTCTTCAAGATTTTTTAATAAAAAAGGGACTGAATGATTATTAATATGAAAAATAGATTATGGCCGAGCTAATTTACATCAACAAATTATAATCTTCGGATGAAAGCTCTAGTCTTCCAAGCTAAATAAAAATCGTAGATATTATCAATCAACATCATTCGCAAACTAGCTATCGGAACGAATTACAATCGAAAGTATGAGCAGTTAGTATAGTGTCGCAAGATACAAACATCTGCCGACATGTACAAATACAAGATAAAACTAGATCGATTCTAAACAATAAAACTACTAGCGAAACTATATTAGAGCCCTCTTTGATCAGCTATATAACATCTAACAAAACTCCACTTCCAAAACATTTTGCAAAACTCCACTTCTCTTTGCTCCCCATGCTTAGACAAATATGTCTACTTAAAAAATACAGTGACTACTCATGACATATAAATTAATCAGAGAAATGAAATTTAAATAAAACACCTTGTTTTTCTCCATCCAAATAAAATACTCATATAAGAAGACGAAGAAAAACCTAAAATTTTCCTTGTTGGAACTTCTTTAGTTTATGATACAGTCAACATTAGAGCTTTAATAAGTATGTTGGGTCTGAGAGATATTTCAGAATGATGATGGCAGTTGGATTGAATTTGATTTGTGAGAGATGATGATTACTCATCATGTTAAGATCGAATATAGCAATAACATAAACAATACTACATCTCCGTATTTAAATAGTTTTCATTTTAAAACTTTTCACATAATGTCATTAAATTAAATATATAAATTATTTTTATTTTACATTTTTACTATTTATGCCTCCATATTAAATTATTACTCATTTCATCTCACAATAATTGATATTTTGTATTTTAATGACATATATAATTAATTAGATGTGATGAGGATATTTTTGAAACAAAATATTTTTTTAAACTATACATGATATTTTATTCAATTTTGAGAAGCTTCAGAAATTTTTTTTCACAAATATATTCTTAATGTACCTAAATAATTACATATATCATTAAAATTCAAAATATCAACTATTATAAAACGAAAGTAGTAAGTATGTGTGTGAAAAGAGTTTGAAAAGTAAGTTAGTGCAAGATAAAAAAGAAAAAAAATCATTAATTTTCTAAGAACGTCAACTATTTGAAGACAAAAAAAAAGAGAAATCAAATCTTAACTTTATTCTCAAATATGATATAATGATTTTTTGCTTTCTTCGCACGAAGTTGATAACAAATCTTATACAATATATGATAGGAAGAACAAATTGAGATGTTCTAATAACATATTTTATTATAAGTTAATTTTTGACACGTGTTGATTAATGTTATTTGGTTTAAAAATTAAATAAACTTCTAAATTTTTAAAACTAAAACTCTAAGGAATAAATAGGATCGTAAAATTATATAAGATATATATTTTTGTTTTTATTCGTCACAAGATAATTTATACTAAATTATTACCAAGAATTTTTTAATATCCAATCGAGTATATATTATGCAAATTATATATAATAGAATAATCCAACGAACGAGCTCATCGATTAGTGAAAAAAAGAGTCGAATTCAATAAATTTGAAAAAAAAACCATTTCACTACCTTTTAAATTGTGGCACCTTTTAATGTTAATAAGTCAACTACAAGAGAGAAATATTACCAACACAATATATTTGTGTGTGTGCATTTTTTCATATAAATACCTTCTATATATATAATTTTTGGAATTCATAAAAAAAAAAAATTATTGCAAATCCTTGAGCGAAAAATTATAAAGTTATATATAAACCTTTAAAATATGATCTATATCAACAAATCCTAATTTAAATATTACATAAAAGTGTGAAATATTTTAACCCACAACTTAGTCATAATATAAGATTATCCTCCTTTCAGTTTCAAAATTATTTAAACCCCTTGATTTTATAAAAGAATATACTATTACCCCATTTATGATCTGACGTTGTTAAATTCAACAGTTAGTTCAATGCAAGGTCGATTATGCCCCTTATTAAACATAGTATTTATTTTTGTCAAAATACTAATTTTAAAAATTTCTTTCTCATCCCATCTCTCTTTCCTCGTTTTATATTCTTTCTCTGCCCAACATACAATTGAGTTGACAACCAATTTTTGGAATAATTTTCCGTTCGAACATGAATTCTTAAGCAAATAGTTATTCTAGTTAAAAAATCTCCCATAAGAAGACGACGACGAGCCAAATCTGGCAATTTAAGCAGAGAGCGATTTTATTTTAAAAAATCAAAATTGCAGCCCTTCACTCCCATCTCTTGTACCATTTTAGTTCAGTCCCGTTCTTGCATTTTTTGCAATTCTTACGAAATCGAAATGGTTTTTCTTTCCCTTCTTTTAATTCTTTACTAGATGAGGAGTAGTGATTTGAAATAATAGGATGGAGGAGGGCTAGGCAGAGGACGAGTTGTGCTTTAAGTGTGGTACTGGTAATTCAAATAACGAGCATGAGTTGTTTTGTTTTAGAACATTGAAATTAGTTTTGGTTTTTGTTTAATCGGTTTAATTATGGTGGATTTGTGGATGAGATGGAAGGATGTTGGTACTTTACTACCAATGAATTATAGGGATTTTTTTTTTGATTTTTTATTTTCAGTATGGTTGTAGAATTCCAGTGATGACGGAGTCTAGGGATGGCCGGTGGTGGAAGTGGTCGGTGTTGACCAGCATTCGTGCGGAGGCACTCTGCACATGGACAGGAAGGAGGCGATGGTGATCATAATTCATGGGCGGTGGTCTGGTTTCTTTGTTGTATGTGATAAGAAGTATATATGGTCTCGACGGCGCGTAGTGGTAGAAAATCGACGGAAAAAATTAATGTCACGTGTCATTTTCTAAATGAGCACACGAGCTCACTAGACGTCACAAAACGATGAGGGCCTTTCTTTTTTTGAAATTTCAGATAATAAAAAAGAAGTAAAAAAATTGAAGCAGTTAAATGCAGTAATGGAATTTTTAAATAATACAATGTTGACGTCATACAATTTGGATGGACAACAAACGGTCAATTGACGGAAGAGGGTAATAGTAATTTTTTTTCTTTACAAAATCAGGAGGGTCTAAATAATATTAGAACTAAGAGGGAGATAATCTCATATTTTGACTAAATTGAGGGGTTAAAGTATTTCACCAGCATTTTTTTTCCTGTTATATGGCTATAGACAAGTACAGCATAAGCGCCATGGTATTTTTCGTTTGAGAATATGAAGCCTTACGGACCATATGATTGAGCCCAATGGATCACATACATGCTAACTAAACATTACTTAGGCAAGGTCTTACACACACTTGGATATGTCAAGCCACGCGACTCTCCAACTTTTTCATCCACAATTTTGTCTTTTAAGTGCGTGCTAGCAAGGAATATTAGATGAGAGGCATAAGCATCTTACTATATTAGTTGGAATTTTAGATTCCAACGTATTTGTGTTTAAGTAAATAATTTTTGCGATTAAGTAAATAATTTATTCCACAGATAAAAAAAGGATTGTTATGAAATTAAAAGACATTAAATATCAAATGGTTTAAAATTATTGATAAACAGAAAATTGTTATAGATAAATGGATAGTTTTGAAATTGGTTTATATATGATGAAATTAGACATCTTAAAATTTCTTTTGATATAAAATTCGACCAAAACGAAATTCGTTTGACCCAAAAAGTTTCTAATTAAAGTTTGGGTTCAGAAAGAAGTGAAAATCCGAAAATAGTAAATTGTTCAGGAAACTGAAAATTCTGCATACCATGTACGGTTTGAAAATGTTATGGATAAATGGACATAATTTTGAAATTAATTTATATATTACGAAACTAGACATATTAAAGTTTCTTTTAATATAAAATTTGATCAAAACAAAGTTCGTTTGACTCAAAAAATTTCGAATCAAAGTATGGATTGAAACACTCGCCTAAAAAATAAACAATCTCAATCTCTTCGAGAGCCAAAATTTCCGTTGAGAGCCGAATATACTAATCCAGGTCTCTCGGTTGAGAGTCGAGTATACTAACCAACTAGACTACAACGAACTTGTTACCATAACTTCAATTCTATATTTCTAGTTAATAAAAAAAATGAACTTGTTCTGGTCGATCGACTTAATTAGTCTCATAATAACTTTCTCAAATTTCTATATTTATTTGGAGAACCAACTAAATATTTTAATGAACTTGATATATAAAAGTGCTATTAATTATACAGTGATATTCATTAGCTCTTTCATAGAATTAAAAAAAAAAGGTGGTATAGCACGTTAGGTAACAATGCTAAAATATATTTATGGAAACACAAGAGTGGAAATTTGGACCAGGCCATTTTATAGACTAGATACATTTTACATATAGTCAAAGAGAAATCGTGGGAATTGAAAATTTTCCAGTCCAAGAAAAGGTTGATGAGATTCCATTCATACTTAATTTCAAAAGTTAATTAAATGGCATAGTCTAAGTTCAGGTTCATTACACGCGATAAAGCATTACACGGGGATTAGACAAAAAAAACTGTATCCAAACAGACGTCACTGCTTGTGTGTGCCACATTTCGCATTGGTCAACTTTCCTTATTAAGAAAATTAATGTATATATTATTTCCGTCCTAAAATAATTATAAATTTATATATAAAAATAAATTTATATATAAAATTATATATAAAAATTGGAAGGAAGCAGGATATAAAAATGTGAAAAAAGAAAAGTAAGTAGCAGCAGAGCACACTCTGCTTCTTCATTTCCAGTATTCAGTTAATCAATTGTCACCAACAAATGGCCACTTTTAGCACCGCCGCTGCCGCCGCTTCCTCTTCTCGGCTCCTCCTCGTCCCATCCGCCTCTCGCTCTGCCCGTCTCTATCCTCTTACTTCTTCTTCCTCTCTCAATTTTTTTCCTTCCGTCTCGAGTCTCTTCCTTAACCAGGCACAGTCTTCTTTTCTTGAGCACTGATTTTTCATCTTTGTTAGTGTCTGCTATATCTAGTCCACATGAAGAACAATATTATTATTAGATCATTGAGTAATTGTAATCAATTTGTACTAATTTTAATTTTGACTTTTGTGTGCATTGTAGAGGCGGTTGTCAACAGTTAATGTGACCGGTAAGAGCTATCGGTACAGCACGGTCGCATCGGCCAAGTTTGATCCTAATCAGCTTAAGAGCGCTAGAGAAGACATTAAACAACTGCTTAGGACTAAGTTCTGCCATCCTATATTGGTAAATTTTCAATTAATTGTGCCTAATTAATACTTGCTTTGTGCGATAGATTGTATTCTGCTCTATGATTGTATCATTAATTCGTCTTCTAGGTAGGCTCTACTTGCTTACTTGCTGTTGTTTGACATATATGTTTCCAAGAATTTTCTCTTGTCCTCATAAAAATAGTGAGTTAGGGTGATAATTCATAATACAAAGTGTTCGGATGCTTAACATCATGTCCTTGCTTACACTGTGATAAGTAAACATTAGACACTTTTAAGATGATTATTGCAATGCGTTCTATTGCACTGAAATTGAATATCAGAGGAAATGGTTCTTCAAAGTATTGAACAACAGCTTTCAAACAACACATGAGAGCTTTAATATTCAAGTCTCTTTTTCGATCTTTTAAACAGGTTCGCCTTGGATGGCACGATTCTGGTACTTATAACAAGGACATCGAGGAGTGGCCACAAAGGGGTGGAGCTAATGGAAGTCTTCGATTTGAAGTTGAGCTTAAACATGGAGCCAATGCTGGTAAGGATTTGACACTTAAAAATAACTTTCTAGTCTTGCCTGGTTGATAGAAATCACAGTTGTTTCTTTCAACTTTTATTCCAGGCCTTGTCAATGCGTTAAACCTTATTCAACCTATCAAGGACAAGTATTCTGGTGTGACATATGCAGACCTATTCCAGCTGGCCAGTGCTACAGCAATTGAGGTTTTTCCTTACTCCTGATATAGACCACATAGTGGATAAAATGAGTACTATTAATGATGTACAACGTTGGTGTTGAATTTCAGGAAGCTGGGGGGCCCAAGATCCCCATGAAATATGGAAGAGTGGACGTGACAAGTCCTGAGCAATGCCCTGAAGAGGGACGACTTCCTGGTACTTTATCTTTCTCCTTTATACTGATATCCTTCAGGGTTCCATCTCAAAAGTCCAAGCATGAGTTGAGAATGTTATGTGTTGAGCGTTACTAGGGATGTTTATTGTTGGCAAAATTGTTTTGTTGGATAACTCGTTCTGATTGCTCTTCCCCTAACTGACTGCCTAGGCATGTGATTTATCTAACAATTCACTGGCAAAGAAGACTGATTCAATGAATTGTCATTGAT